>NC_040904.2:101668909-101831409 GCF_004126475.2 Phyllostomus discolor
TCAGTTTTGTTGACCTTTTCAAAGTACAGTGGTTCCTCTGTACTCCTCATTAATTCATTCTAGAACTCGAGACCAGCACCAAAACTGAGGAATACCAAACGATGGCGCATTTTCTCTTGCAGGGCAGTGTCACGCATGACAAATTCTAGGAAGTGTGATGAGTCCTGAGCAAGTGCCAAGTACTGAAATATTTTCTTCTCAAACTGTGACGAATGCAGGTTTTGATGAGGTCTGAAGCCAACAAGTACCAAGGTATGATTGTACCGGTTTTTGGTTTTCTGAATCTTCTCTATGGCTTTTCAATTCTCTAGTTCACTAATTTCTATGGTAATCTTTATTGTATCCTTCTTTCTGCTTGCTTTAAATTTACTTTGCTCTTCTTTTTCTAGTGACTTAAGGTAGAAGGTTAGGTTACTGGCTCAAGATCTAATGGTTTTTAAATTGATTCTAGAGAGAAACAGGAAGGGAGAAAGAGAGAGGGAGTGAGGGAGGGAGAGAAAGAGATTAATGTGTTGTTCCATCTATTTATGCATTCACTGGTTGCTTCTTGACTGTGCACTGATCAGAGATCACACTCAAAACTCTGGTGTATTGGGACAACACTCCAATTAACTGAGCAACCCAGGCAGGGCCCTTCTTCTCTCTTAATACAGGAATTTATTGATGCAAGTTTCCCTCTAAGTACTGCTTTCACTGTATCCCGTAAGTTTTTTTAGGTGGTAGCTTTATTTTCATTTATCTCAAAGTATTTTCTGATTTTCCTTTCGATTTCTTCTCCAACCCACTAGTTATTCAGAAATACATATAATTTTTACATATTTGTGATTTGCCCAAATTTTCTGTTGATTTCTAATTTCTTTACATTTTGGTCAGAGAGCATCCTTCGTTATTTATTTTTATCCTTTTAAATGTATTTGGGTTTGATTTGTGGCCTAGCACATGGTCTATCCTGGAAAATGTCCCATTTGCACTTCATGATATATGGGGTGGGCAAACAATGGTTAACAGATGTCAGCATGTGAAAGAGTTTATTCTTATATTACTTATTATTGATTTAGCTGCACTGCAACTGTAAACCTACTTTTGCCCACCCCTGCATATTCTCGTTGCTGCTGGTGTGGTCTAAAAACACCGGCTGGGTATATTTGGTTTACACTGCTGTTTCCATGTGACTATTTGTTTTGTTCATTTTTTGAAACTAGAATATTGACATTTCCTAACCATTACTGTTGAATTGTCTATTCCTTCATTTGCCAGTTTTTGCTTCATGTATTTTGGTGCTATTATTCAGTACATACATATAACTTGTCTATCTTTCTAGTAAGTGACCCTTTCATCATTATAAAATGTCCCTCTTTATCTCTAGTAATATTTGTTTTAATCTATTTTCTCTGACATTAGTGTAGCCACTCCAGTTTTCCCGTGTTTATTTGCATATTTAGTTTTCAATTCTTATCTTTAAACCTAAAATGTTTCTTGTACAGAGCATATAGCTGGACCCAGTCTAACAATCTCTGCTTTTACTTTTTTTTAAAGATTTTATTTATTTTAGACAGAGGGAAAGGGAGGGAGAGAAACATCAATGTGCGGTTTCCTCTCATGCACGCCCTACTGGGGACCTTGCCTGCAACCCAGGCATGTGCTCCTACTAGAAATTGAACCAGTGACCCCTTGGTTCACAGACTGGTGCTCAATACACAGAGCCACATCAGCCAGGGCTCTGCTTTTTAAAATTAGATTGTTTAATCAACTCATATTTAATGTTATTACTGATATAGTTGGATTTGACAGCTTTTTCATCTTTGATTTTCATGTGCCTCATCTTTTTTTTTCCCTTTAGTACTCACTCACCACTTTCTTTCACATTTAATATTTTCAAATGAAGCACTTTAATTTCCCTAGTGACTTTTTCAGTATATATTTTGTTTTGGTCACTACTGGGAGCTCTAGGGCAGCAACTTTCAACCAGTAATGCCACAGCCCACTGGTGGGCTGCAAGAATTTTTTAACACATGCAATACATGACTATTTAGTCAGGGATGCTGAACTTTTCCCCCCTTAGATTGTCCAATTAAAAAATGACAAGGGCTAAGCCCTGGCTGGTTTAGCTCAGTGGATTGAGCGTGGGCTGTGAACCAAAGTGTCGCAAGCTATGACCCCCAGCAACCACACACTGATGTTTCTCTCTCTTTCTCCCTCCCTTCCCTCTCTAAAAATAAATAAATAAAATCTTAAAAAAAAAAAAAAGACAAGGGCCAACACAACAATAACCGCCCAGTGTGTGTGAGTAAAAACTATACCTATTTTTGTCAGATCGGCAAAAAATAGCATGTTTTTATGTGATGAAGAATTTTAGTAATAACTTTAGGTATGCCATGAGATGAAAAAGGTTGAAAATCACTGCTTTAGGGTGTACCCCATACATTTTATCAGAATCAGCTTCAGACTTATACTACCTTAGTGCTGGTGAGATATAGAAATATTAAGCCATGTAATTCTATTCCCTTTTATGGTATTGATGTTATATATATATTAAGCTTATAACAAACCCAAATACACAATTATATTTATCATCTATAGTCATTTCCTTAGTATACTATAGCTCTGTTTTCACCTCTTCTGTGCTGTTACTGACAGATATGTTACTAATACATTACGTTTTCATATATTATAGACCCAAAAAACATTGTATGCTACTTTATACAATTTCTTTTTAAATGTTAACCTTTCTAAGAATATTTTATTGATTATGCCATTACATTTGTCCCAATTTTTTTCTACCCTCTATGCCCCTCCGCTCAGTACCCCCATTCCTTCCAGCATTCCCCATCTGTATGTAGTTCATGTCCATGGGTCATACATGTAAGTTCCTTGGTTTCTCCATTTCCTGTACTAAACCTCCCCGTCTATTTTGTACCTACCAATTATGCTTCTGATCCCCTGTACCTTTCCCTCCATTCTCCCTTCTTCCCCTACCCACTGATAACCTTCCATGTGGTGATCTCCTTTTCTGATTCTGTCCCTGTTCTAATTGTTGGCTTAGTTTTGTTTTTTTTTTTTAGGTTCAGTTGTTGATAGTTGTCAGTTTACTGTCATTTTACTGGTCACAGTTATGATCTTCCTTTTTTCAGATAAGTCCCTTTAACATTTCATATAATAAGGGCTTGGTGATGATGAATTCTTTGAACTTGACCTTATCTGGGAAGCACTTTATTTGCCCTTCCACTCTAAATCACAGCTTTGCTGGATAGACCAATCTTGGATGTAGGTCCTTGCTTTTCTCGATTTTGAATACTTCTTTCCAGCCCCTTCTTGCCTGCAAGGTTTCTTTTGAGAAATCAGCTGATAGACTTCATGGGAATTCCTTTTTTTACAGTAGGTAAATAACTGTCTCCTTTCCTCTTACTGCTTTTAAAATTCTCTCATCTTTAATCTTGGGCAATGTAATAATTATGATGTGTCTTGGTGTGGTGTTCCTCTTTGGATCCAAGTTGTTTGGCATTCTCGGAGCTTCCTGGACTTGTATGTCTATTTCCTTCACCAGATTGGGGAAGTTTTCTTTCATTATTTTTTCAAATAAGTTTTCAATTTCTTGCTCTTCCTCTTCTTCTGACATCCCTATGATTCAGATGTTGTAATATTTAAAGTTGTCCCAGAGGTTTCTAGGCCTCTCATTTTTTTGAATTCTTGTTTCTTCATTCTGTTCTCTTCCAATGCTTATTTCTTCCTTTTGTTTCAAATAGTTGATTTGAGTCCTGTTTTCCTTCCCTTCACTGTTGTTTCCTCTATATTTTCCCTTATTTCACTTTGTATAGCATTCACTTCTACTTTTATTTTGCAGCATACTTAATCATTTCCGTGAGCATCCTGATTACCAGTGTTTTGAACTCTGCATCTGACAGGTTGGTAACTCCTTATTGGTTGTTATTTTCCTGGAGTTTTGATCTGTTCTTTCATTTGGGCCATATTGTTTTGTCTGGGTGCATCTGTTACATTGTAAGCAGTGGAGCCTTAAGTATTTGCCAGTGCAGTGCAATCCAATTCATTGCATTGTGGTGCTGTATGTAGGGGAGTGGTCAGAGAGGGAACAGTGCAACTTTCTCAGCTCTCACCCCACTTTCAGTCACTTTCCCACTTCCCACAAGTGACTTATGCCCTTCCAGTTGCTGCCCTGGTGCTGATTCCCCAATTGGGTGGGCTTTTGTATGTTCTAGGACCCCATGGGCCCCCTCAAACAGACTCTCTTGAGAGACAGGCAGTTTCTTTCCACTGGTGCAACTGCCAGAGGTTCTGAGGCTTTATCTTCCCGGTGCAGGAACCCTGGGTTGCGCAATCTGTCTTACTCCCCAGTTGTTCCAGTTTATCCACACGTGGATGTGGGGCCATACAGTCCACCAGCTGCCTAGTCCACCAGCTGTTGCCTTGCTGGATGTTCTCTCTTCCCTGGTTGCCCGTCTCTACCCTTCCTACCAGTTTGGATGAGTGTTTCTTCTTTAACTTTGTGCTGTCAGACTTCTATATAGTTTGATTTTCTGGCAGGTCTGGTTGTTTTTTGTTTTTAAATTGGTTGTTATCCTTCTTTTGGTTGTGTGAGGAGGCAAAGCATATCTACCCATGCCTCCACCTTCGCTGGAAGGGCCCACGATAATAAAATGTTTTTTTTTCGTTTTTTAAAAGAAAGAAAATATGTGGTTATTCTCTCTTTTAAAAGTACAAACAGCAGGCCCTGGCCAAGTAGTTCAGTTGGTTGGAGCATCATCCTTATATACCAAAATGCGGGTTAAATCCCTATCCGGGGCACATACAAGAATCAACAATGAATGATGCAAAAATAAGCAGAACAATAAAATGTGTTGTTTCTTTCTCTCTCTCCTTTCCTCTAAAATCAATAATCCAAATAAAATTATATACAGTAATTACCTTTACTCCTGTTCTTTATTCATATGAGTTCGAATCACCATCTAGGGTCATTTGTTTTCAGCCTAAGAACTTCCTTTAGTATTCTTGTAAGGTTGGTCTGGTAGTAACTTTTTTTTAATCTTGGAATGTCTTTACCTCCACTTCACTTTTAAAAGACAGCTTTGAGCCCTGGCTGGCATAGCTCAGTGGATTGAGGGTGGGCTGAGAAGCAAGGCATTGCAGGTTCGACTCCCAGTTAGGGCACATGCCTGGGTTGCAGGCCACAGCCCCCAGCAACCATACATTGATGTTTCTCTTTCTCTTTCTTCCTCCCTTTCCTCTCTAAAAATAAATAAATAAATAAATCTTAAAAAAAAAAAAAAGATATTTAAGACTAAATATATTTTAGCCCTGGCTGGTGTAGCTTAGTGGATTGAGCGCGGGCTGCGAACCAAAGTGTCGCAGGTTTGATTCCCAGTCAGGGCACATGCCTGGGTTGCAGGCCACAGCCCCCAGCAACCGCACATTGATATTTCTCTCTCTTTTTCTCCCTCCCTTCCCTCTCTAAAAATAAATAAATAAAAAATCTTTAAAAAAAAAGACAGCTTTGATAATACAGAAAATTTTTGGTTGACAGTATCTGTTTTTGAGTACTTCAAAAACTAACATATCACACAGTGAAACTCAGGTCAGCAAAACACTATGTACATAATAGTTGTCCCATAAAAATTATAGTGGTGCTGAAAAATTCCTATCACCTAAAAACATCACAGCTAATGTGACATAGAGCAACACATTACTCATGTATCTGTGGTGATGCTGGTGTAAATAAACCTACTGGTCTGCCAGTTATACAAAAGTATATACAATTATGTACAATATGAGGGGGGAACCCACCACAAAAATGGAATTATCTTCTGGAGGGCAGGCCCCTTCTAGTAGAGGCTTCCCCCAATAGTTGAGTTTTCTAGGAATCCATCTGTATCAATGTACCAGCTGGCATTGTGAGAGGCTGCATTCAACTTCAGTAAATTCTTTTGAAGACTTTTTTCGATGCAATTGCCCACTTTCTATTTATGAGCGGATCTGCCCACACCACACTGTGTGTTCAGCAGTTTTAGACCATAAAGGCCATGACCTCCATGTCCTCCCATTCACCCAATCTCACCCCAAGCAACTTTTTTTGGCTTCCCTGGATGAAAAAAGTCCTCAAAGGGAAATATTTTGCTGATGCGGAACAGGTGAAATAAAAACCAGCAGAACGCTAAAAGGCATCAAAATCAAAGAGTTCAAAAACTGTTTTCAGCAGTAGAGAAAAACATCTCAATAGGTGTATTGCATCAAATGAACAGTACTCTGAAGTTGACTGAAGTTTAAGCATGTAAGAATACATAATTTTTTTTGAAATAGGGGATAGTCTGACAGTGACCAGAGGGGAGAGAAGAGGGAATTTCAGGGGGGAATGGGTAGGGTTTACAGGAACAAATTTGGAGGACACATGGACAAAAACTAGGGGTGGGGGGTAATGGGGGGGAAGGGGGGAGGGTTGGGTGGGTGGGCTGGAATGGGAGTGGGAGAAAACTGTACTTGAACAAGGATTAAAATAAAATTTAAAAAAAGTACATAATTTTTAATAAGCTTTTTGATCCCCTCCTTCTACATAATCATTGACAATAATAGTAAATGACTATTACTGATTCATGCATCTGCCATACTGTACTTTCTATCATCATTTGATTTCTTTTTTAGAGAGAGAGGGGAAGGGAGGGAAACAGCAATGTGTGAGAGAAACATCAATGAGGGAGAGAAACATCACATCGATTAGTTGCCTCTCAAATACCCCCAACCAGGGATCTGGTCCACAACTTAGGCATGTGCCCTGATTGGAAAACAAACTGGCTGCCTTTCAGTTTGCAGGATGATGCCCAATGCACTGAACCACATCAGTCCGTGCTTTTTATCATTATTTTACAGTGTACTCCTATTTACAAAAAAAAGTGCTGTAAAACAGTATCCATGTTAACACTGGAGCAGCTTCATATATCTCATGCTTACATCTTCTGACTGCATAATTTTCTCTTGTGGTCTAATTTTGTGTTGTTTGTACAATAATAAGCTATGCTAGCTTGTAGCCTAGGAGCAACAGGCTATACACCACATAGCCTAGAGTATGTAGTAGGCTATCCCATCTACATTTGTGTAAGTATACTCCATAATGTTCACAAAACAATCACCTAATGCCGCACTTCTCAGAACTTATCTGTCATTTAGTGGCACATGACTGTGTATTATTCCACTGCCTTTTCTGGCTTCTGCTGAGAAATCAACTGTTATTCTTATCAGGGTTCCCTTGTAAGTAACTAACTAGTCATTTTTCTCTTGCTACTGTTAAGATCTCCTCCTTGTCTTTAATTTTCAACATTTTTATATTAATGTGTCCACTTGTGGACTTTCTTGCATTAATCCTACTTAAAGTTCATTGGACTCTCTGGCTGTACAGGTTTTTCAATAAAATTGAGAAGTGTTCAGCCATTATGTAATCAAATACTTTTTCTGCTCCTTTTTCTCTTCCCTCTTCCTCTGGTATTCCAATTATGTGTATTGTGGTGCACTTAATAATGACACTCATTTCTCTGAGGCTATTTTAAAGTTTCTTGTGTTTTTTTTTTCCTCTCTCCTTTCCATAAATCTCAATCAATCTTTTGGCAAGTTCACTAATTCTTTCTTCTACCAGTTCAAACCTACTATTCAGCCCCTCTAATTTTTCATCAGTTATGTTACTTTTCAGCTTCACAATTTCCATTGGATTTTTCTTTGGAATTTGTCTTTACTGATAATCTGTATTTGATGTGAGTTGTCATCATACCTTCATTTACTTCTTGTTTTTAAAAAGATTTTTATTTATTTATTTTTAGAGAGGGGAAGGGAGGGAGAAAGAAAGAGAAACTTCAATGTGTGGTTGCCTCTTGCATGGCCCCCACTGGGGACCTGGCCTGCAACCCAAGCATGTGCCCTGACTGGGAATCAAACCTGCGACCCTTTGGTTCACAGCCCAAGCTCAATCCACTGAGCTACGCCAGCCAGGGCTTTCATTTACTTCTTTAATCAAGGTTTCCTTGGATCCTTTGGACATATTTACAATGGCTACTTCAAAAGTCTGTTTCTATTAAATCCAGTATGTGGTCACTCTCACAGGCAGTTTTCTGCTGCCTGTTTCCCCAGGTTTTTTGGTCTATTGGTTTCATATATCTCATAACTTTTTATTGGAAACTCAGTATTTTATATAATGCTTTGTGGCAACTCTGGTTACAGTTTTATGTTTTTATTTGTTTAGTAATTTTCTGTATTTTAAAAAAGTCTGTTTTCTCACCCCCATAACCCTCCTCTGTAGTGTTATTTTGATCCTGAGGAAGCACAGCCTGAATATACCCATAGTCACCCTGCATGACAGTAGCCGGGCAGGGCTCTGTCTCCTTCCCTGACAACTCCCAGCTGTTAACTTCCACTAATCACTGTCAGCTGACTGCTCTATTGTTTTCAACAACAGTCTCAAGTGTAAATTGCTCTATAGAGAAATCCAATCAAATTCATGCTCCTATGAAGGAGTAGTTCCAGGGGTCAGTTTTTGACATTTACTTTGACCTCAGGATGGATCCCTCCAGCTACCTCTCACCCCAGTTCTGTCCAGCAAACTAGCTAGCTTGCAGTTTTGCCTATATTTTCTTGAATCTACAAATCTCATCATGTCTTTTAACACAACCCCCACTTTTTTTAGAGTACTCTTAGGTTTGAACTTCTCCAGCTCTATTGCAAATGGAGTCAGTTCCTTGAGGAAATGATTAGAACTCTCTTTTTTTATGATCTGCTTCTTCCCCTCCTGGTACACCTAAACAAAATCTCTGAATCAGGGCTCTTAAGCTGGGGGCATGGACACCAGTAGACTTCTGTGATTGATACCCCCTTAGGAGCTACGTATTTAGTGGGGGAGAGGCATTAGCCTGAAGTTTTTCTCAGCCTGTCTCTTCTAACATGGAACCGCCACCCTTAAGACAGAAAAAAAAGTAATCTGTTCTCTAGTACTCTCAATGTCTCTGCGCCCAGGGTAAAGCCTCTGTTCCACAAATGGGATCTGGACAGGAGGTAGTCCCCTAGCCACTGTACTGGCCCAGAACTTAGTGTCATCAGCAGTAAGCTGGGGCAGGATGAGAAATCCTGATGTCCTTCTCCTCCCAGGAAGAAAACCTTCCCTCCAACTGAAAGCTCTTCATTTACTCTTTGTCCTAGCACCATTTCCAGATGCTTTAAATAGTCATTTTTTAATTTTACTAGAAACCAGTTTTACTAGAAAGCTGGTCTGCAGAGCTCCTTATGCTGTCAAGCTGGAAGTCACAGGAAGAGTTATTAAGATCATTTTCACTCAAGTTTAAGTTGGGAATAGCTGAATTACAATGTGCTGTCATATCATCTAATATACATGAATCTTTTAATAAATCCATAGGGCAAAAATTACTATTCTCATTCTTTACAGATAAGGTTTCAGGAGGTTCAGAGTTTGTGACTTGCCCAGGGTTACACACCTAATGCAAGATAAAGCAAGGGTATAATTTTAGGTCTCTGATTATAAACCTGGTACTCTACTGTAACAAATATCATTGTGTCCTCCCCCTGCCCCAATTCATATATTGAAGCCCTAACTCCTAATGTGACTAAATTTGGATACAGGGCCTTTAAAATTAAATGAGGTCATCAGGGTCCTAATCTAATAAGACTGGTGTCCTTCTAAGCAGAGGAAGAGACAAAGGATTGCCTCTGCTCTCTTAGCATGTACACAGAGGACAGACCACGTGAAGGCACAGGGAGAAGGTGGTTGCCTGCAAGTCAGGAAAAGAGGCCTAAACAGAAACCAACCCTGTTAGCACCTAGATTTTGGACTTCTACCCTCCAGAACTGTGGAAAAAATGATTTTTTGTTGTTTAAGTCACCCAGTTTGTCACATTGTACTTTTTTAGACTAAAAGGTGGATGCAATGCAAATGAGAATTAGCAAATAATTCTGAACTGATCATATTTAACAGTGCTGAGAAATGATACAGGGAGCTGGGTCCCTGAAGCAGGCAGCATTTGGGCTCTAAAATATCATGAAAGAGCATAACAGCAGCAGTGTTGCAATAATATCCTAAGGTCAAGAATCAAATTTTAGGTCAAAGAAAGGAGAAAGCCTACAGTAACAGTGCAAGACAAAAGGCCAATTAGATTTAAGTAATTAGAAGCCTGTATTCAGCATGGAGCTGGAGGTACAATTAAGAAAAGGTAATGTTGCCCTGGTCAGTGTGGCTCAGTTGGTTGGAGCATCGTCCCATAACCAAAAGGTTGTGGGTTCGATTCCTAGTCAGGGCACATACCTAGGTTGCTGGTTCAATACCCAGCCTGGATGCAGACTATCCCAAGCATGGGTGTGTATGTCTGGGCACATGCATCCAGGTGTGCGCAGGAGGCAGCCAACCCAAGTTTCTCTCTCTCTTGCCCTTCTTCTCTTGCTAAAAGCAACTGTGGGGGCAGGGGTAGGGGCAGTTCCTTGGTGAGGGGAAAAAAAGAAAAAAAATAACAAGAAAAGGCAATGCTGGGAACATAGTGCATGTATACAGAGAGAATAAATGATAAAGCAAATGGAATAAGGTAAAATGAGTAACTGGGGAATGAAGGATAAATAGGTCTTTGTAAATTTCTTAAAATCTCTGTAAGCTTGAAATTATTTAAAAAATACACACAATCTAAGAGGAAAGAAATGTTCACACAAAAATTATTCACTTGCACCCTGGCTGGTGTGGCTCAGTGGACTGAGCACTGGTCTGTGAACCAAAAGAGTGCTGGTTGGATTCCCAGTCAGGGTACATGCCTGGGTTGCAGGCCAGGTCCCTAGTGGTGGTGTAAGAGGCAACCACACATTGATGTCTCTCTTCCTCTCTCCCTCCCTCATCCTCTAAAAAGAAACAAAATCTTTCAAAATTATTCACTTGCTGCTTTTTTATTAAAGTGACATAAGAAACGAGTCCAGAGAAGTTGTCTGTCCTTGAAGCCCCCTTTTCAATTTTACTTCTTAGCACAATCAGGTAGGGAAAATACTCAACTTCTTAAATTCTGGTTTCCTTATTTTCATGGTGGAGATAATACCTTATGAAGGGAAGAGAAGTAACATATGAGAGCATACTTCCACTATCTGGCCCATTTATAGCTCACACCTCATATTCATGTAATGAAGAAATAGTTATGAATAGCTCTAAAGGTTCAAAAAAATCTCTTTACACTAAATTGATCAAGGATGGTTTCACAGACAAGACAATGTTCTGCACAGGTTGTGAAGAACATAAAATTTCAGCTACGGGGGCTGAAAGAGAAAGACCCACAAAACAGAGAGAAGAATACAAACTAAAGATGCAGACATTAGAAAATACAACTGGAAGATGGAGGAATAGGTGGATACACCGTACCTCCTCGCACAACCAAGATTAGAACAACAATAAGTTACAGAGTAACACCCAGAACTGACAGAGGATTCATCTGAATAGAAGTTGGACTGCCAAGAAGTTGAAGTAGACCCGTACATGCAGGCTGGTAGAAGACGAGCTGGGTGGCGTGGGGTTGGCTCGGGTCGGCGGCGCATGGAGGTCGGGGGAAATTTGGTGCAAAATCCGCACAACAGCCATCTGGGATGCAAGAACGCAGCGGTGATCCCTGAGTACACAAGCTGCAGCTGGCGGACCCAGTGAGGCAGCAATTGTGGACCAGGGCAGAGCTCGCAGCCCAGGATCCCAGAGAAGGGTCTGAGCCCAGGAGAACGGAACTACCGCCATTGTTCCCTCCCGTTCCCGCTCCCACCCCCACATGTAATGTCACAATCTAGCGACTGGGGTGCCCAGTCCCCGTGAACACCTAAGGCTCCACCCCCCACCGTAACAAGAGCGACCAGACCGGAAAAAAAAAAAGGAGAGACAGGGAAAGGTATGTTTCCAACAGATCAGTCCCCCAGGACTCATTCTTTTGAGCGACCAAGAAATAGCCAATCTATCAGATGCACAGTTCAAAACATTGCTGATCAGAAAGCTCACAGAATTGATTGATTTGGGGCACAAATTAGATGAAAAGATGCAGGTTACCATAAAAGAGATGCAGGAAGATACACAGAGGAGAGCCAACAGTGAAAGGAAGGAATCTGAGTCTCAAAACAATACAGTGGACCAGAAGGAAGATAGAATCAACCAAGCAGGAAAGCATGATGAAATAAGAATTCAAAAAATTGAGGAAAAGCTTAAGAGCAACCAGGACACCTTTAAACGTTCCAACATCCGAATTATAGGGGTACCAGAAGAAGAAGGGGAAAAGCAACAAACTGAGCACGTATTTGAACAAATAATAAAGGAGAACTTCCCCAATCTGGCAAAGGGAACAGTCTTCCAAGAAATCCAAGAAGTTCAGAGAGCCCCAAAGAAGTTGGACCCAAGAAGAAACACACCAAGGCACATCATAATTACATTAGCCAAGGTAAAAACGAAGGAGAGAATCCTAGAAGCAGCAAGAGGTAAGGGAACAGTAACCTACAAAGGAGTTCCCATCAGACTGTCAGTTGATTTCTCCAAAGAGACCTTACAGGCAAAAAGGGGCTGGAAAGAAATATTCCAAGTCATGAAAGACAAGGACCTACATCCCAGATTGCTCTATCCAGCAAAGCTCTCATTTAGAATGGAAGGGCAGATAAAGTACTTCTCATATAAGGGCAAATTAAAGGAGTTCATCATCACCAAGCCCTTATTTTATGAAATGCTAAAGGGACTTATCTAAGAAAAGAAAATAAAGAAAAGGCATGTATAGTAAAAGGACAGCCAACTCACAATTATTAACAACCACACCTAAAGCAAAACCAAAAGAAACTAAGCAAACAACTAGAACAGGAATAGAACCACAGAAATGGAGGGCACATGGAGGGTTAGCAACAGGGGAGTGGGAGGAGGAGAGAGGGGGAAAAGGTATAGAGAATAAGTAGCATAGAATGTAGGTTGAAAATAGATAGGGGGAGGGCAAGAATAGTACGGGAAAGTAGAAGCTAAAGAACTCATAAGTATGACACATGGACATGAACTAAAGGGGGGGGGAATGTGGGTAGGAGAGGAGGTACAGGGTGGAGGGGAGAGAAGGGGGGAAATGGGACAACTGTAATAGCATAATCAATAAAATATATTAAAAAAAAAAGAAAATACAACTGAAGAACAGCAGTAAATCTCATGAGTAGGGCAACTGTTCTTCAAAAGGAGTAGGTAAACATGAGAAATGTCAGGGCCTCTCAGTTCTTCTTTCTTACCTTTTTTGTTAAGTTGTGTTATCCAAGAACTCACAAATGACTCCAATAGTCTAACAGTTTCTACCATCCATACACTGTACCTTTGTCTTTGAAATATTCCTTCCTTTGAAATTATAAAAAGGCCCTCAGTTTTTTAAAAAATCCAAATATAAAGGGAATAAGAGGAAAAATGAAAGTGTATTTCCCCTGGTTCCTAAAGGAAGCCCCCATCAAGTTCTCTGTATATCGTTTTAAAAATTGTTTACACAAGTATACACATACTCTTTTGGTTTTTCTTGTACACTGAAGGGATAATTATATAAAGAGTTCTGCACTTCAACTTTGGACAAACTTTTTCACATCTGTGTCTATAGAACTAAATTACTTTTAAACTAATATAGTAATCAATTTTTATACAAACACCCAGACACTAGACATCAAACCATTAAGCCTGTTCCCAATTTTCTATCACAAATATTCTTTGATGTATTTGCACACATTCTGCAATTATGTCCAATTATATCTAAACAATGGAACATCAAAATCAGAAGTATTTGCATTTAAAATTTTGATAATGTCAAAGTACCCTCTAAAATATTGAAAATACTTACTAGTGAATATGAGTGTACCTATCAGTTCCCCATGCCCACCCACCACAGCTACAGCTAACCCAGGAATGATTCAAACTTTTCCATGTTTGACAATATATGTGAAAAAAATGCATCTCATGATACCTATCTTCATAATACTAAAATACTACATGCTTTTTTCATTTTCACTCCTAAGTTGTTCAGAGAATTCATATGTGATGGCTTCGTCATTCTTATGCCTTATGGAATGTCTGCTGTATATTCTTATGTTTTATAATTTTGTTGTAATTTCTAATACAGTAAATGTTAACACACAAAACTATAACATAAAAGTTATTTGGGGTTTTAAATAAATTAAGAGTGTAAAAAAGTTTTGAGACCAAAAAATTTGAGAACCCTCAGTACAGATCATTTCTTAAGACAATCTTTTCTGTCTTAAGAAAAAAGAGTCCTTTAATATTCAGATAGCATTCAAAAGGAAACTCAACATGTTTACAATATTTAACTCAAGAATTAAGTATTTCCATTTACTTTTTTGGTTACAATAATAAATGTGAAGTTTCCTTCAAGTATATTCTACTTGGCTACTGTATGTATAAAGGAAAATTGCTCATTACTATACATTAATTTTTTAAGCCAGCCACTGAGTTTATAAATCTTCAGCTGATACTTAGTATTTAATATCTCTAAAAACTTATACATTGTGCCCTCTCCATTTTAATGTTTATATCCCACTTCATGTCCCTTCTTAAAATATTAACTAGTACTTCAGGAACAATGTTAAGCAACAAAGGTTACAGTTGGCATTTTAATCTCAATTCCTAATTTTGATCTATGTCTAGTGTTTTGCCACTAAACATGATATTGGGTTTTTTTAAAGGTCAGGTTTATTGAGGTATAATTCATATACAGTAAAATTTGTCATTTAAGTGAGCATCACCATGATTAAGATAAATGACACTTTCTGCACTATAAAAGGTTCTGTCAGGTCCCTTTCTAGTAAATCTACTCCTCCCAACCCCAGGCAATCACTATTTATTCCCTATCCCTACATTTTTGTATTTTCCAGAATATCAAATAAATGGGAGTATACAATATGTAGCTTGTTGAGTGTGGCTTCCTCATTCAGTATTAACTAATTTAAGATTCATCCATGTTGTTGCATCTATCAGTAATTCATTCATTTTATTGACAAACTATATTCCATTGCTTCCCACAATTTGTTTATTCACCACTTGCTAGATATTTAAATTGTTTGCAGGTTTTGGTGATTATGAATGAGGCACTATGAACACTTACATGTTTTTTGTGTGAACAAACATTTCCATTTTTCTGGGTAAAGAAAGGCCTAGGAGTGAGACTGCTAAGTCATGAAATATGTGTTTAACTTTGTAAGAAATTGTCAAACTGTTTTCCAAAGTGGCTGCTGTATCATCACATGTTCCTACCAGAAATGTATGAGATCTCCAGTTATGTCACAGTATTATTTTGAGATACTCTTAAAAAAACCTCGTATGTAAGTACCACCTATCCATACCTTCTTTACTAAAAATTTTAAAACCTGAAATGTGTGCCAAATTATTATCAAATGCCTTTTTGGCACTTATTTAAGTGATCACTGTTTATCTCCTTTGACCTATTAAATATGGTGAGTTATTAATAGATTTCTTGTTAATGTTTTCTTAAAAATTTCTACACCAGTATCCACAAATGAGATTGGTTATTTATATAATACCCTTCACTCCCCACCTCTTTGAGAGAGACAGTATTTTATTTGTCATATTGACAGCTTTCTGAAAAAACACATGGGTATGATTCCAATTATATGACACCCTGGGAAGAGGCAAAATTTTAGAGACAATTAAAAGATCAGGTCTTTGCCAGAGGTTTGATGGGTGGAAGGGATAAATACCAGAGTACAGAAGAGTTTTATGGCAGTGATACTACTCTGTAAGACATTATAATGACTAAGTCACTATACATTTGTCAAAACTCATAGAATATACAACATCAGGAATAAATCCTACTGTAGGCCTGGCTGGTGTGGCTCAGTGGACTGAGCACTGGGCTGTGAGCAAGATCCGGTCCGGGGGGGGGGGGGGGGGGGGGGCATGTGAGGCAGCTACACATTGGTGTTTCTCCCTCTTTTCTCTCTCCCTTCCCCTCTGTCTAAAATGAGTGAATAAAATCTTTAAAAAGAAACAAAAACAAAAAAGTTGAGAAACAGGAGAATGTCCGTAACAATACAATTGACCTTTGAACAACACGTTTGAAATGCATAGGTCCACTTATACTTTTTTTTCAGTAAATACTGGTATTGTTTCAACCTGTGGTTGGAGTCCGTGGACGCAGAGGACCAACTGTATGCACTGACCTATGCCACTTTATGTAGGGGACTTGAGCTTCTGTGGATTTTAGCATTCATTGGGAAGGGGGAAGGCCCTAGAACCAATCACCCAAGGATATCAAGAGACAACTACATTTTGGGGGAATCAAAAGTTATACTTCTATTTTGTACTGCATGGTGGTTGGTGCTCCAACTCGAGGTGCTCAAGAGTCAGCTGTACAGTCATGCGCAACCTAACTATGGGGATACTGTCAGAGAAATGTGATGTTAAATGATTCGTCTTGTGCAAACATCATGGAGGATACTTAAACAAACCTACACAGTACAACCTAGAACTGTAATTGCATATGCTATACTTTTATATGACTGACAGTAAAATAGGTCTGTTCATACCATCATCACCACAGACACATGGGCTCAGATGTCATGATGTCACCATTCGACAGGAATTTTTCAGCTCCATTATCTTATGGGACCACTATAGTATACGCAGTCTGTTGTTGACTAAAGTGTCATTAAGTGGCATGACAATGACTGTACATAAACTAAACACATACACATAACCCTCTACACATTTTACAATGACTCATATATAATCCAGAGGCCTATCAACCACAATGAAGTAGGTGCTCGCTGGAAAGGGCAATGGAAGTAGCCCTCAGAAATGAAAGAGAAAAATTTAAAGGGTGTGTATGGTCTGTTCACAGGTGTCAAGAACTGAGAAGCATAATTACTTCAAAACCTTGTTACCAAAAAGTAATAAAATAGTAATAATAAAAGGAATTTCCCAGAAATAACAGACATGAATTTCCAGCTTATGTGTCCATGGAGTGCCTTTACATGAAAAAAGACACACATCTAGGCACATCAAAATGGAATTCAGGGGTTAAAAATAATATCCTAAAAGCTTCTAGACAGTGAAGGAATGACAGGGAAGATCATAAAAAAAAAAAAAGAAGAAGAATCAGAATGGCTTTGAACTTCAATGGCAACACTAGAATGCAGAAAATAGAGCTATGACTTCCAAGATTTTTAACCCTAGAATTTTATACCCAGCCAAATTACAGAATAAAATGTTAGGGTAGAATAAGGATTTTTTTTTCCCAATCATGCAAGCTCTCATAGTTTTTACTTTACTTTCCAGGTATTCTTTCTCAGGAAGCAAAGAAAATGTGGGAAATAAAAGACCCACTATAGGAGAGGGGCAAAGAGAATTTTAAGATTGACAAAGAGAGAAATTCCAGGATAACAACTATGAAGGAGGCCTAGAAAGTAACTAGTCCAGAAAGTATTAAAAGGCTTGAGGGTTGCAGGACAACTGTCTTAGGAAATGAAAGGTGATGGGTAGGGGCGGGTAATAACTCCTAGAAAAACTGAATTGTTTAAGTGAATAAATAACATCATAATACATTACATGATTCAGCTGTTAATAGTTAAAACTTAAATACTGCAAAAACACTGAATATTAACTTCATAAACACCTGTGATAATTCCATGGGGAGGATGGGAGAGGCAGTGTGGAGATATGGAGAAAAGCCAGTCAACTGACAATGTCCAAAAACTGCTATATCAAGAAAGAGCAACAGAACCAAGTTATTTATAAATATGAAAGAGGAAACAGCTAAAAGAAAGAAAACAGTAGCCTCAAATGTGTACAGGCTGGGACAGGGAACAGTTGCTTTGAGTTATTATTCTAATTCTAAAATTGTATTTTTTTAACAGCAACAAGTAAGGAACAGCCTTTCAGCTCTTAGTTAATTAAATCTTCTCAATATCATTTCATGATACTAAACAAAATACATCCAGCTTGTTCTGCTGGAGACACTGAACTGCAAACCAAAACAAAATCAAGTCCTAATGACTGATGTGAATAGTCCAAATACCCCTGTGTTTGAATTAAAGCTCCACTACTTACTGTGTGAAGTAGGGCAAGTTAGCTAACCGCCCTGTACACATAACCACCTCCTCAGATTAATTTAGTGAAAGCACCTGATACAGTGCTGGACCCATCAATAGAGGTTACAACTTTCTGCTTGTCTCTCAGGTTCCCTAGCTACAAACCCACATTCTGACCTCAAGCTGCTTTGTTGTGCAGAGACCCATGGACAATGCCACACATTTCTCTCCTCACACTGGAAAATCAATGATGGTGAGTAAGCAGACTTATCTCTGTATATGAAGGGCAGCATTATTCTTGTTATGTGTAGGAGATTATCCCCATTATCTACATTCTGGATTATTGCCTGCTTTCAAGAACTGTCCCAATTAGTCTACTACACTAGGCAGAACCCTTTTATCACTTAGGTCTGTTTTGTAGAGTTGGAACATCTTTGAAACAAAACAAAAACAGACCAAAAACAACAACAACAACAACTGTACAGTTCCATCAGTCTTTATTCCTACTCTTTCACTGCAGGGCCTCGAAATTTTCTAATGAGGGCCCTGTCTAGCCCCTCTTTGGCCTGGGACCATCTCCAGCTTACTGTAGCAAAAACAGAATGAAATCAGACCCGATCAGCTAATTAAATTGTTGATCATTTCCAATGTTTTCTTCCATTATGGCTGAATTCATAATACCCTGCAAAGTACCAAGATCTTAATACAACGAGAGCAGTAAGGAATTATCTTTATCACTAGGATCAGTCATCTTTACTTGCATGGCCGCAAGTCTTAATTGATTTTCTCCAAAGTATCCATACATATTTCTAAAAACAATATGACAGATGTAAAAACACAAACATCAGACATCAAGACTTTATCATCAATTCAGTAAACACTATTATTTTACACTTGTAAATTAAAATAAGATATAATCCCTACTTTCAAAGGAAAGGGGGAAAAATCAAGAGCAAGGGGGAACAAAGAAAATAGTAAAGGAATCAATTAAGAACAATTCCAGACTATCTGGTATAATTTATAACATAGTTGAGACGACGGAAAATTACAAAAAACCGGCCTGAGTTCTGAGTCTCTTGAAGCCGAAGTGTAAAGAGAAACAAAACACAAATTATCTAAAAGAAGCAGTTATTTGTTGTTTTTTTTTTAAAAAAAGCCTATTGGGGTTTTGGAAAAAAAAAACTGTCTCTAAGGGTCTCTGCTTTATAAAAAATTAGAAATAGTGTCTTGGATAGCAGTGAAGTTTTTTTTTTCCCATGTTGCTTTTTCATGCGTACCAATCCTAGATAAAAGTCTAGGTGCGTAATGTTGAATCACAGTTCTGTGAAGAAACGTCTATGAGGACCTCAAGTAACAATGCAATTATATTGACTTCAGGCAAGGCATTTATTTCTGCCATTTAATTTATTGTAGGTTTTAATAAAATGTTTTGTTTCCCTACTAGACTGTAAACTAAAGGATTATGTTGTTTGATTCTATTTGAACTTCCTTTGCTATTCAGTAGAGTACTTTACAGTTTCTGCTTAATTATGACAGACTAAATGTCACATAGTATTTATAATACATTAAGTATTTGTTAGTCTTCCCCTACACTATAAATTCCATGAGGGCAGAAACAGTATCATGATCATGTCTATATCCCCTGTCTGGGGCACATGATCATTCTGTTAAGTATTCACTGAATGAATGAATTAAATAAAGAAAACCACCAAGAAGTATGAAAGAAGAGGGCGAGTAATTCTTACAATGGCAGTAACTTTAGGTTCTAAAGCTGGTTCCAACAGGAGCTGGATGACCTTACCTAAGTTACTTAACTTCTCTGACCTTCAAAGTTTTCATCTGTAGAACAAGAAAAATTGATACCTACTTCAGAGCTACTGTAAGCATTAAATGTTTTAATATAAAAAATATTTAGCACAATACCTGGAAGGGACCTCAATAAATGTTAATTCCTTTACTTTCGTTCATGTCCTCAATCTTAAAATCAGGTATTATACCTAGAACAGTCCCTTCCAAGAACAAATTATTACAGTAAAAATACAGGAGTTCACTCGTACTTTCCTTTGAAAAGATTTCATCCCTTCAATTTTTAAAACAGGGAATACTTACTACTTTCAAAATATTACAAATCCAAGAACAAGTTTGAAAAAACAATGTCAAGAATGAGACTTGAAGCAACAAGAGGAAGGAAAAAAACCACTCGTCTACGACTAAGAAACAGATTTTGAAAGAACTGTTTATTAAAAGAAAAAAGGATTGGAAAAATTAGTAGTTATTTAACACTATGTTTTAGAAGATACTTCGAAATTGTCTATTCTAAATTTAAACCTTAAAATTCAGTTATTGTGAAATCTTACACTTGTAAATGGAAGATTAAATACCTCCATTCAAACCAAAAATGTTCCTTCAAAGAAGACTTCCCTGACTGCAGTCATCCTCCAGTTTACTCCTCCTCTTTTGAGCTTAATCTGATACTTCGCTGTTTCCCTCGAATCACCACTCACACATACTGTGTACAAACGAAGTTCTGCCATTCCTATAATTACCACACCCCTGTCAGCCGCTTCAGGCCCATGTTGTTATGACATTGGTAAACTGCAGTCGTTCTCCTCCACCCCACCTCCCTCCAAACCACCGGCTCCCGCTCGGGCTGCAACTAGTGAATTCCCGAGACGGTCTCTTCCCGCCTAGGTTAGGATCTTTACGCGTAACCCCCATCCCGCCTCCTCTTTCCCGCTTCAGTCTCACCACTCGGAGCTACCCACCCCCGCCCCCCGCCCCCTAGGGCCGGGCCGCGGCGCAGGCTCCGCGGCTGCCTCCTCTCCACCCCGCAGCCTCCGCAGCCTGCAGTCCCCGGCGCCGCTCCCAGCCCCACCGCCTCGCCCCGCCTCAACCGGCGTTCCCTACAGCTACCGCACTAGCGCTCCCCACCCCCACCCTACCCTCCTCCGGTCGCGCAGCCGTTAGGCCAGCCGGGCCTGTGACGCACGGACGCGCCACGGGCGCCTGGGCCCAACAACCCCAGCTAGAGCTCGGCCGGCGCCCTCCCTGGCCGCGGGACCTCGGGTCCCGCCGAACTGCCGGATCTGCCGGGGAGGGGGAGGGGCCGAGACTGCGAGAGCCCCGCACTCACCAGGCTAACGGCAACCGATCCCGGTGCCACTTGGGATGAACCGCTGGCTCGCTCGCCGGCCTGCCGAACCTATCGCGTACTCAACCCCGAAGAGTCGGCTCGCACCTAGGCGGTGCTCACCAGGCCTCGTTCTTCACCACCGCGGACCCAGCAGCGAGATCCAGCTCAGCCGGCGTTCGCAGTGCGTCTGCGCGCGGGGGGCCGGCCCACGTGCCTGCGCACGCCCCTCCGCGGCCCTGCTGCAGAGTCTACTGGGAGATGTAGTGTTTCAACGACCTTTCACTGGAAGTCCTGGCGGTTAACCCCGAACCAGTAGAAAAGTCGGAGGCGAGGTGGAAAGTGTCAGGTTCGCGGTCAATGGCAAAGGTTGTAGAGTCGTGGTGGAGTGACAATGAAACTGTACTTCTTAGGCTGAATTGCAAGGTTAAGTCTACAAAGCTGTCTTCGTAGCTCTTCGAGTCCTATCGATCCTCACTCATCTCTATCCGTATTTAGCCCCTAACACCATGGAATCAAATAAATGTTTATTGAGTGGAGAATGGGATGAATGAAGACTGAGGCAGTTTAACTTTTGAGGAAGCTTCTGATTATTCCTTTTTTTTTTTTCCGTTCTCTCCCATACCCTTGCCTAATAATTTATAAGTACCAAAAATCATTGAGACATAGGTAAAACACAAGTACTTGCTTTACTCTCAGTGCCTCAAACGAAAGTTTGGGGCAAATAATTGTAACTTAAATTTGATGGATTTTTTTTTCTTTTTAGCGAATTCTTTTTGAGCAGTGGCTTCAAAAGAAGACTGAAGCCAGACAAGCAGAGGTCAAGGAATAGAAAGTTACATATAACATAATTTATTATACAGATTTAAAACACCTGCGAAGAAGCAAGCTGAAAGAGATGGGGTAGCTTAATACATGTATAAGTGTGGGGGAGAAGATCACACTACATGAATCCTAGGCTATACAATGTTCATTTCTCCTAGCTCTCACTCCACAGCATAAGTATTTCCCATCAGAGTTGAGTTTGAGCAAAGGTGCTAAGGGAAAGAGAAGGTATTCTGAGAGACTTAGGGGAAACTATGCCTGACCACAGTAAAGCTGAGGACAGATCACTTGGACCCAATCAGGGACTAAGATTCCGAGCTGGACTTTAGTCTTAGTGAATACTAGTTTATTTCAGTTCACCCTTACTCCTAGCTAGGGTATCCCTTGAGGATTTCAGCTGTAAAAAATAATAATAATAATAATAATAATATAAACAGAATCACTTTAAAATGGAGCTGGAACTGTCATCTAAGAGGAACTGCCTTGCAGATCTTATGCCACAAACCTATGGAATGTTAAAACGGGGCAAAACAACCTTTGGACTGGACCTAAAGCAACATTGTGTCCTAAAGTACTGTTTGCAAAGATAACAAGAAAGTAGATATTATTTCTGCTAGACTGATGACCACCAGACTGAAAATTTTAAAAACTGTTTGAAATCAGCATCATGTTATGTTACTGCACCAGTAGAAATTATTTTCTTCTATTGATATAGTTGTTCTCCTTACATTTTCATAAATATCTGTTGCGTATGTCTCTAATTGGAACACTTTTTGAGTTTCTGTCTGAATCAGTGACTCCTAAATAGCTATCCTTTGATCTCAGGTAAATGCTTGTTGCCTCTCGCTTTGAAAGGTCTTTCATTTTTAAGTTAACACAACCAAAAGTCTGCCGCATTTACTAGTGCCAGGTCTCTTAAGCCCAATGGGACAGCCAAAAGCTTTACTCAGCCCCTGCTTTCATAGTTAGCAATAGCTTCAGGTAGAAAAGTGATGGCAAATGTCTGGCTCATCTCTTACAGCTACCCTTTCTTCCAGTTCTTGGACCCACAAATTCTCACTGCCATGATAGCAGTTCATTGCCTTAATGTTTTTTATATTTTGTCCTGTTCTCGATGGTGGGAGGATTTGTTCAGAACAGTGGTAGGCCATCACTGAAACATAATTCCCATATATATGTTGCCTTTATAAAAAATGTTATAACATACATGGTGTTTTATTAGCTAATGTCTCTCTGACTATATATATTTGTATTTTGAGAAATTTAAAAACTATAAAACAATAGTTTTGCTATTACAAACAATGCTGATATGAACATTCTTGTACACATCTTCATGTATACAGGGAAACTGCTAGATCCTAGGACATCGTATCTTTAACTTTACTTGACGTGGTAGGCAGAATTCTAAAATGGACCAATGACCTTGGCCTCCCAGTGTTGCTGTGGGTAGGACCTGTGACTTTGCCAACAGAATGTGACAACAGTTCTATTGATGTGATGTCACTCCCATGATCACATTTCATACGTAAGTATCTTAGGAGCCTGGAGATAGATATTCTCCTGCTGGCCTTGAAGAAGTGAGCTGTCATGTTGTGAACTGCACACAGAGAAGGTTTGTGGCATGTGCCACAAAGCTGTGGGTGGCTACACAGACCTGAGTACAGCCTCCAGGTGATAGCCTGTAAGAAGCTAGCGCCCTCAGTCCTATAACCACAAGGAAATGAATTCTACCCACAACCTGAGAAAGCTTGGAAAAAGGCTCTTCCCCGTTCAAGCCTCCTGATGAAAACATGACTTACACCTTGATTGCAGCCTTGTGACACCCCCAACAGGGTAACCAGCTAGGTTGTCCTTGGACTTCGGGCCTGAAGAAAGTGTGGGATGATAAAGTGTTTTAGGATACTAGGTTTCTAGTCATTTGTTACACAGCAATTGAAAACTAATATACTAAATATACTAAATATTGCTGGATTATTTCACAAAGTGGTTATACCAGTTTATACTCCATAAGCAGTAAATGAGATTCTTTTTCTAAACATCCTTGCTAACATTTGGAAATGTCCTACTATTTTTATTTTTGCCAATCTGATGTATATGAAAATAAATAATAATAATATATAATTACACATATATTATTACTTAATTTAAAAACTAAAATTTTGTACTTACTTGAAATTATGTATTCTGTTATATTTCTTTTGTTTCATAAATGCTATTACTTAAAAAATAACAATAGGACTAGTTAAAAATGGCAACTAGTAATAATAGGACTAATTAAGCAAATAATATGGGTGAGAAAAATACAATGATATCTTTATGTTTCTGTACTAATTTTAAAGGAGAATGTAAATACAATAGAACTAATTAAACATATTATCTATATTAAATTAAAAAATTCTGTTTCATGATACAGTGGGGTATTTTTATTCTTTCTGCTTCCTTTTCCATTAATACATCCCTGAACCTTTAAGATATCTTTCTTTTCTTCTATGTGTAAAACTAAATACAGTCAAATATAAAATTAATTTCAACTGCAGCTCTGTTCTTCTGTCTACATTGCCCTGATTCCTATTGTTGGAACAAACAACGCCAAGCTACATATTCTCTCAACAAAAGTGTTTGAGCATAGCATACTTAGGATTTTATTTACTGGCATCGAAAGATTTTAAACTTGTTGGAATTCATTTCCAGCTCTCCCAAATGTCCACCCATCTTGTACCTATAGACCTGTTTGGTAAACCAACTGTTTGTCAGTTGTGTTCTTTGCATCTATAAATTAAGCATGAAGGATCTCCCTATTTAAAATGCCTATTGTTTTTAAAACACTCTAAAGCACATTGTACATCATATTAAGTTAAACCTCTCTTCCCAGGGAAAATGTTTTTAAATAATAGAGGTATTTGGACTTATGAAACTGAAGTTAGAATCCAACTAAGTTCACAGTTTTAGTAAAAAAAAAGAAAGTTTTTTTAATTGAATTTATTGGGGTAACATTGGTTACTAAAATTATGTAGGTTTCAGATGTACAATTCTATAACACATCATTTGCATGTTGTATTATGTATTCACCACCCCAAGTCAAGTCTCCTCCCAGCACCATTTATCCCCTCTTTACCAGTTCCTCAGAAAGTTCTGTTTAACTTGGTTGCCTTTTTCTAGGGACTTTTTTTTTTATGCTCTAAAAATGTCTTATTCCCCGCCTCCCAAAGTCTTTCTTTTTCTTCCTTTGAAATTTTTTGTCACAATCTACATACAATATTGAATGACTCAAATGCACTTGGTTGTTCGTTTTCTAGATTCCTTATGGCCCCTTCTAAAGTTATTACATAGTTTTGGAGGGTCAATAAGTTTATTTCTTTTCCATTATAATCTTTCTCTTCATTCTCATCTTCAACATGTTTCCCAATTGGAGCAAGACATTCTTCTTGTTCCATACTTTGTTTTGTTTTTATTTTGTTTTCCTTTTTATTGCATTTATTGGGAAGACACTGGTTAACAAAATTATACAGGTTTCAGCTGCACAGTTCTACAACACATCATCTGTACACCGTATTGTGTGTTCACCACCCCAAGTCTTGTTCCACACTTGAAAATGTGATTTTATTTCAGGCCAACATTTAACATCTTCCCTATGGCTGGCAACAATGATAGCCATCTTATGGGCACATGTTTAAGGAAACTATTGTCTTCCATTTGTACAAAGTCAAAAATTTCATTAAATGCTTTTCCACTTGTGAGGAAACTAAAATGACCAAACACTCTCATTATGAAAACCTCCATATCACATGTAATCAAACCACACCCCTCTTTTAAATGTGTTCTGTAAGAGGTGTTTATCAATGAGATAATTTCATTTTCTTTGGCAAGAAGTTTAGAGATTAAATAGAATTTGTCAAAATTAACATTTGCACTGAAAGTGGATAAATGAGTCAAGTCTACTTTGTCCTTGGAGAAGATATCACACCCTTTGTTTTATGTGTTGCAGTTTCATTCAAATCTACATAGATTTCCAGGAGGTGATTTTTAAAATTTTTAAATATTTAATTAATTTATTTTTAGAGAGAGGGGAGGGAGGGAGAAAAAAAGGGAGAGAAACATCAATATGTGGTTGCATCTCCCACATTCCCTACTGGGGACCTGATCTGCATTCCAGGCATGTGCCCTGACAGGGAATCAAACTGGCGACCTTTTGGTTTGCTGGCCTGCGCTCAATATACTGAGCCACACCAGCCAGGGCATCCAAAAGATAATTTTTAACAGCATTCTTCAAGTCAAATAACTTTAGGAGCTAGAGAAAATATTATTTAGGATGAAGAAATATAATCTTACTCATTCCAAGGAGTAATCAGAGATACAATACAATAATGCACGTTGGTTCATGTGAAGGGCCCAAGATAATCCAATAGCCACTATTTTCAAATAAGCATGGGTGTCTTTTGAGGAAACAAAAAAATTTGATTGCTTTTGAAGTACTTGTCTGTCTTATTCTGGACTTACAAACATCAGTCTCCATATATGCTTTCTCCATATATCAATCCCCTTCTCTACCATACCCAATCCCAAATTCTTCTCTGCATATTGTGCAATAACCTATTTTTGTTATTTACCTTCCAAATCCAGTTATGTTGTCCTTGTCTGTCATTAATATTACACAGTTGTTTACCTTTTTCAGTAATGTCTGGGTCATGCTGTTGGTATTATAATCATTCTCATTTTCATTTTCTTAACTCATATGGTCACTATATTCACAATGTCAAAAAATTCAACTTAAATGAGGTACAGTGGTTAATCCACAGGCAAAGTCAAAGATGGACTGCTAATGTTCTAATGTTTATGATGACAATGCACTTAAATTGCACACTTAGGTCACATCCCTCAGGATGATGCAACAATGGATAATCATTACTATGAACTGTAAATCATGATTATCACTATCAATGGTGGAGCAGAAAAACAATGATGGTGACTATAGAAGCCAAATAATCTATGCTGTATTCCTGGCTGGGTACTCAGTTGGTTAGAGTATTGACTCAAAACAGCAAGGTTGCAGATTTGATCTCTAGTCAGGACACATACAAGAAGCAACCAATGAATGCATGAATAAGTGGAACAACAAATTGATGTTTCTTTTCTTTCTCTCTCTCTTCCTGTCTCTCTAAAAATAATAAAAAATAAATTAGTTAATTAAAGCAGTGTTGCTTTCAGCTCTGATTTTTGGGGGGCAGTCATGGATTTTGCGGTTTTCCCCCAATCTCTCACATAAATCATAGAAGACCAGAAATTTTCTGGGTGTCCTGGGAGGGCTGCCCAGGATGTAGGAATGCTGTTGCTAAACCCTGGAACGTCAGGCAAATCAAGACAGTTGGTCACCCTTTCCCACTTGTACTGGCCAGATGTATCTCCTCCATGTAGCCAGGATGCCCATTCCCCTACTTGCTGTGAATGCTCTCAGCTGCCTCCTCCCCTGAAGAATTATAGGCCTACCAGGGACCAGCTTGAGAGAAGTCTTCCCACTCCCACTCCCAAGGACAGGCCTAGGCCAATAACTGACATCAGAGTGAGTTCAAAAGGCCAACTCTTGCTACAGTGTGGGATGTACTCTAATAGTACAATTTCTGTTCTTGATTGTTTCCCTGGAATAAGACTAAAGCTAGTCATCAGCTGAGACTATACTCTTAATTGTTTTCTCCCTGCCCTGTACTATCTCCTTTATTCCCATATTCCTGAGAGCTCACCCCGAGTAAGTCACTTGAACAAGAATCCCCATCTCAGGCCCTGCTCCTAGAAAACCAGACCTAGGACATGAACCAAACATATTGTTTTCTATTTCCTTAACCAGTTGACCAAGACCACTTATAGAAATTAGTCCATTATTTTACCATTGATCTGCAATTTTACCTCTGTCATTCATATAAAAACACACACTCAGGGCTCTGTATTGAGAAAAGTACACATATTGTTACATTATAATCAGAAAATAAAAGAAGAACCAGTGAGTAAAACTGCAAGCATCAAGTAGCAGTTTTGACTTGAATGTGGGAACTTGAATAAAAAATCAATTGTATTCTTCATCATGCAAATTCTGACTTTTAAATGGTACTTAGCTTCTAAATGCAAATACTTGTTGGAAATTTTTCAATGTACCATGAAAATATTGACACTATAAAACCTGCAATGTGAAGAGGTGGATTACAAATATAACAGAATATTTATATATTTATATAATTTTATGTATATTTATATATTATATGTATTTCTAATTAATATATAAAATTTATAACACAATTATGTATCATACATTTATAATGTATAATTGTATATTATATGATTAATTTATATAATATATGTGTAATTACATTTATAATTACATATGCATATATGTATTATGTATATATTATATATGTATATACAATTACATATTAATATGTGATATATTTATATATAATTGATATACGATGGGGGGCTCCACCCACAGGGCTCCCCTGGCCACCGCAGATGAAAAGTCTACCAAGGCGTGATCTGCTCGGGGAGGAAAAGTGGCCAACCTCTCACAGGAGAAGGACCAAGAGCCTTTTTCTCAATGGCTTTTATTGGGTTCATTTGCACAAACATTCAGGTAAAGCTTATTACTCATTGCCAGGAAGTAAGGATCAAACAATAGATAACAAAGAACTCTGAGGGCCTATTTTGAGGCAGGGTCAGATAGCTAAAGAGTTGTAAAAGTTTGAGGAACAAACTTACTTCTTGTTTGGACCCTTATCATTTAATTGAGAGAATTCTAAACAAAGAAGTTTTCACAGGATTTTACATATTCTTTCTTAGGCCTGATCACCTGGGAAACCTACCCTTTCCAGCATAGGGCTGCACCACCCTCTGTCATTGTTTCAGGCTTAGGTGGAGCAAGGGAAGTAAGGAAGCCAAGAGATTAGGAGATTCCTCGCAGACAATGAGGACTCAGGCTTTGTCAAAGCTGAGGGGCGAGGGCCCATCACCCCTTTTTGCTGTAGCTTCCAAAGTCCTTCCTTGGGGGCCTCCCATGTGATCGTGCCTGTCTTAAGTTGTCCCCCCCCCCCTTGGGGAATCTTACCTGTTATTGGCTAACCAACCAAGCATTGGGGGCCAGTTCTGGATGAAGTAAAAGGAGCAGAAGCGGTGCTCCTGCCAGGGATATAAGCTTTTGTCTCCTTGGTGGCTTACAGTCCAAGGTCGCTCCCTCAGCCTTAGCCTTGGCAGGGGTTACAGCTTCTGAAACCAGGCAGGGCAGTTCCCAACAATACATATTATATAGTATACAATATAATTTATATACTATATAAACTATAATATATACTATATAATTTATTCATAAATTATATAAATTATATATTTAAATATATAATTAATATATAACAAACTTGAGATATATGTATCTTGAATATATATTCATACATTTTTATGTGTCATATATTCAATACATATGTAGAGATATATACACAGGGTGGGGAAAAGTCAGTTTACAGTTGTTCATATGTAAAATAATACAATAATTAATAAATAATAATACAAGAATAAACTGTGTTTTCTGTACTCACAACTGTAGACCTACATTTGCCCCACCCTGTATATTTTGAGATATATATTCAAGATATGAATATCCTCAAGTTTCTATATTAACACAAGTCTGTTCAGGAGCTTTGCATTCTATTCTGTTGGTCTGTCTGTCTAACTGTGCACCAATGCCACACACTGTAGTTGTAGAATAAGTTGTGTCATGTTGTAGGTCAACTCCACTCTGCTTTGTTTTTCTCCTTTAAAATTGCTTGGGCTTTCCTTGGGCCTTTTTATTTAATATAAACTTTATAATTGCTCCATCAATTTTTATGAAGGAAATCTGGGGTGATTTAGATAAAAATTGCATTGAATTGAGATGATTAATTTTCAGAGAATAAACATTTATATTATATTGAGTCTTCCTCTGGATGAGGATATAGTATATCTCTCCATTTATTTGGGTCTCCTTTAATGTCTTGCAGTGAGAGTTTGCAATTTTATTCATGAATTTTTACAGATCTTTTGTTAAATTTATTTCTAGTTACCTTATTTTTCCACTGCTGCTGTTGTAATGGTAAAAGAAGTCATTGCATTTACTGTTTCTCATGTATAAGAGTGACATTAATTTACATATAACTTCTATTTAGAAACTTGGAGAATGCTTTTAGTAATTCTAATCATTTGTCTCCAGGTTTTCTTTAGGCAACCTTATTTCCTGTGATTAATGACATTTTTATTTCTCCATTTCCAATAATTTTTATTTTGGTAGTTCTTCTTTACTGTGCTTGACAGGAGCTCTAATTCATTGCTAAATATATGCTGTATAGAAAGCATCCACTGTCTCATTCCTGATTTTTTAGAGGATCATTCTAATGTTTTCTAGAGGATCATTTTGGTAGTTCTTCTTTACTGTGCTTGACAGGAGCTCTAATTCATTGCTAAATATATGCTGTATAGAAAGCATCCACTGTCTCATTCCTGATTTTTTAGAGGATCATTCTAATGTTTTACCATAAAATATAATGCTTGCTCTAGGTTTTTGGTAGACATCCTTTTATGAATTGTTTATCGAATGATTTCTCTCTGTGTATTGAAATGAGCATACTCTTTAATATACAGTTGACCCCAAACAACATGGGTTTGAACTGCCTGGGTACACTTATGTGCAGATTTTTATTTTTAAAGATTTTATTTATTTATTTTTAGATTTTTTTCAATAAAGACCTGTAATGTCTACAGTTGGAAGTCCTCAGACATGGAGAGCCAACTGTATGTAATGATCTGCAACATTGAGCATCCACGAATTTCGGTATCCATGGGGGTCCTAAAAACAATGCCCTGTGGGTTCCTAAAGAAGAAAACTTAAGTTTTGGGGGAGTCCAGTTATATGAGGATTTTCAACTGTGACAGGAAGCTGGTGCCCTAAACCCTGGAGTAATTCAAGGGTCAGCTGTGTTTATATGGTGAGTTACATTAATAGATTTTTCTAAAGTTAAATTATCTTTGCATTTCTAAGATAAACCCAAATTGACCATGATTTATTTATTTATACAGAGCTGAATTATATTTGTTAATATTTTGATTAGAATTTGTGCATCTATTTGCACAAATGTCACTAGTAAAATAATTTTAATCTGTGCAATTTGTCTACTTGGTAGGTAAATTTTCAATTACTAATTCAACTTATTTTATACATATTTAAAAATTCAGATTTCTATTTCTTCAGTAAATTTTGGTTCTATTTTGCTAAGAAAATCTACACTTTGTCTAATTTTCAACTTATTAGCACAAAAATGTTTTTCTAGTATTATTTAAAAACCTTTAGGTCTAATATATTTTAGTTACATCCTCTTTTTATTCCTCAAAATCTTTATTTGCACTGTTTCTTATTTTGAGGGTTTTTTTTATCAGTCTTACCAAAGATTTTTCTATTTTTTAAATCTTTACAAAGAAATAGCTATTGGCTTTATCACTTCTCTGTTGTGTATTTTTCTATTTCCTTATTTTCTGTGTTTATTCTTCAAGTTTATTCTAATTTTCTTTTTTTAAGTTGGATGCTTACTGGTGAACTTCTGCCTTCTTTTAAAATATAAGCTTTAAAGTTATGAATACTTTAAGCACTATTTTAGCTTTATGCCACAAACTATATGAGTAATATCTTCACTGTCATTTGGTTCTAAATATTTTCTAATTTGTTACATTGTCATGACCCATGAAATGTTATTTTGAAGTGTACAGCTAATCTCCAAACACTTATTTCTAAGCTATTTTAAAAAAAGATTTTATTTATTTTTAGAGAGAGAGAAAGGGAGGGAGAAAGAGTGAGAAACATCAGCATGTAAGAGATACATCAATTGGTTGCTCATTGGTTGCTTCTGAAATACCCCTGACCAAAACCTGGCCAGCAACCCAGGTTTGTGCCCTGACTAGGAATTGAACCTGCAACCTTTTGGTTCACAGGCCAGTGCACAATCCACTGAACCATACCAGCAAAGCCATTTTTAAGTTTTTTTTTTAATTGATTTCTAAGTTAATTGTACCATGAATTATGGTCAGAGAACATGGTCCAATTAAAAATGTCTTTAAAATTGTTGAACTTAGAATAAGGTCAGTATACATAACTGTTTAGTGTATAATTGAGAAGAATGTGTATAATCTAATTACTGGATGGACAGTTTTAATTTTGTACATTAGCTAAAAATTATTGTTCAAAGCTTCTATAGTCTAATTTTTTCTTTTTTTACTACTGATCTACTAGTACTCAGAGCTGTGTTAAATCTCTGTGATAGTAGAGTTGTCCATTTTGCCTATAATTCTGTCAGTTTTTGCTTTATATAGTTTGGGGCTATGTTATTAATAGCATACAGGTTAACCAAATCTTTTATTATCAGAAGTCATCTTTATTCCTAATAGCACTCATTAACTTAAGGTCTATTTTGTTGTTATTAATAAAGCTACACCAGCTGTCTTCTGATATTTGCTAATTACATGTTTCTATCTTTCTGTTTTCAATCTTTATTTTTAATGCTTTTTTATATGTTCTGTAAACAGTATGCTGTTGAATTTTTTTAAATCCAACTACTAAGCTAGCAAGTTGAGCCCAGATTACACTTACATTATTATGGTCATTTAGGTATTTGGAATTACTTCTACCATTTTGTGCTGTTTGTCTCAATTATTTTCTTGATTCTTTTCTCTCCTTCCCTGCTTTTCCAGCTGTTTTTTTTTTTTTTTTTAATTTTTTAAATTCCCTCTTTTGGTCTACTATTTAGAAGTTACGTACTTTATTTCTCTTATAGTGGCCTCCCTTAAATTTTCATCTGTATAAGAACTTTAATCTTCTTTTGAACACCACAAGGACTTTATTATTTTTTATTTTATTGATTGATTTTAGAGAGAGAGGAAGTGGGGAGGGGGGAAGAGAGGGAGAGTGGGGGAGAGAGAGAGAGAGAGAGAGAGAGAGAGAGAGAGAGAGAGAGAGATTGATTTGGTGTTCCACTTACATATTTCATTGGTTGCTTCTTATATGTGCTCGGACCAGAAATCAAACCCACAATCTTCACATATTGGGATGACGTTCTAACCAACTGAGCTACCTGGCCAGGGCACAACACTAGGACTTTAAACTCCATTAATTGTAGTTATTGCTCCACCATTTTTACATGGTTCATTTCGCAATATTTTATTTCAATCTTATTTTATTCCCCAAATTGGACATTCCTATTACTTCTGTTTATGAAGACAATGATTGTTCACATGTATCCATACTTACCATTTCTTTGCTCATCATGCCTTCTTGCGGCTTAGATTTTTGGTTTTCCCCCCTTCTTCTTCAGGTACATCCTTTAAATTTTAAGTTTCTTAAATGCAAGTCTACCTTTGGTAAACTCAGTTTTGGATAATCTGAGAGTGTCTTTATTCAAAAATTAAGGCAAAATAAAAAATTAGCTAAATATAGAATTCTAGGTTAACAGTTAATTTCTCTCAGCCCTTTTGAAAATACTATACTGTCTTCGTTTTTCCATTATTGCCATTAAGAAGTATGTTAGTTTTCTATTACTGCCATAACAAATCACCACAACTTCAGTGACATAAAAAAGCACAAATTTATTGTCTCCCAGTTCTGTTGGTCAGTAGTCAGCTATGGGCCTCAATGGACTAAAATCAAAGTGTTCGCAGGCTTCCTTTCTGGACGCTTTTGAATCTACTTCCTTGCTTACTCACATATAGGCAGAATTCAATTCCATGCAGTTAAAGGACTGAGATATCAGTTTCCTTGCTGTCATCAGCTTGAGGCTACCTTTTCCTGCTAGAAGCTTCTTTCTTGTCCTTGTATATAACCCCCTGCATCTCAGAACTGGCACAGGGCATCAAATTCTCCCCAACTGCTATCTCTTTGACATAGCTAGGAAAGGTTCTCTACTTTTGAAGACTTTTGTGATTAGATTGGGCCCACCATCTGAAGGGTAGTCTTAATAACATCTGCAAAATTCCTTTTGCAATGTAAGGTAACATATTCAGATTCGGATTAAAGTGTAGATATTTTTGTCATGAGAAAGGGAGGAGATTATTCTGCCTACCACAAGACTGGCAGTCCAACTGTCATTCCTTTGTAGATGATCCAGCTGTTCTCTCTAGCTGCTGTTAAGATCATCTCTTTGGTGGTCTACAGTTTCACTGTTTCTTGGTATGGATTTTCTTTTGTTCTTATCCTTGTGAATATTGCTTCTCCTCCATTCTCTTTTGAAATCCCTATTAAACATATGCTAGATTTTTTGAAGCTGTCCTGTCACTCTCAGCTCTGTGCCACAGGCCTCATCCACAGGCAGATGATTACCTCAGCCTCAAGTCCAAGCCCCATCCTTGCAAACCCTGAGGCCATTCTTGATGCAGAGTGTGGCATAGCCCACTCTTGGGAGGAGAGACCCAAAAAAGAGGCCCAATCAGATTCTATAAGTAGACATAGAGCTGTTTAGGTAGGAAGTTTGGGGGTACCTATCTACTGGGTAGTTTAGGAGTGAGGTGCCCATTAACCCTGTCCACTCCGCTCTGTGGAGAAGGGCACAGCTGGAAGACGGTCAGAGTAGGGTCCTCTTGCCCATGTCCAAGGCCAGTACCATATGAGACAATAAACATGCTTCTTTCAAGAGGAAGAATGCTGGTTACAGTAAGATGAGGAGAAAAAATGTGTTCATGCAAGAGGTTGAGGATGTGAGGGTCAGAAAAGTTTGGAAGTATAAAGAAATATAGATTTCAGAATAGGTAAGAGGTGCGTGGTGAGAATAGCTGGCATCTACGCTGCAAAACTTACCTCATATTTGGGCATAGTCACAGTGGTTTCAACCTTTGTAAGAACTATCCTCTCTGCATAAATATTCTTCAGACTCTGCTCCTTATTTGCTGCATCCCTTACTTGCCTAACTCTTACAAATTCTTCAAGTCCCTGCTTGAGTTTTACGTTCTTTAGAAGGCCTGCCCTCCAACTTTTGACCCCTCTCCCCTCTACAGTTCCCAAAAGAATCTGTAATTCCTCATTTGTTATACCCAATCTACTCATTAAGTTGTCCATAGCTGCCTTTCTAATTAATCAGGCTTGAAGCATTATGAAGCCATTTATCTTGACCAGCATCATATCCCCACTTCCTAGAAAGTGATTGAGACACATCTGGTGGTCAAAAAATATTTGGTAAATTAATAATTTGGCCTAGTGGTACTTGAGTGGATTGCTTGATAACACAGGTTATCAGTAGACTATCAGCCTTTTGATTTCCTTCCACTTCAAATAATTTCATTTCACACATAATTTTTCAAGGCAAAGGCAATTTATTTTTATATCTACAGCACTGTATAAGATTCTCTGGAAAACCATCCTGCTGTCCTAATATGTTACACTATGATCATTTTAGAACATAAAAGGCTTGGATTATATACTAGAAAAAATTGTTCATGTAAAATATTTTTGCTATTACCTATAGTAAAGGAGGTAAAAGAACAACTTGTAGGACAGAAGTGATCCTGAAAGTATTTCAGTGGGTATCTACCTACCCCAGTCCTAAGAGATAAAGATTAAGATGCTATTGGTATGTATCTACTCCCTTCAATAACCCAAACAGTCCATACAGACACCCATTTGGCACATTCAAACCACCCTTTCGTCATTGATGGACATTATTGTTAGTTCCTCCAAAGTAAGGCCATGTCAGTTGTTAAATGATGTGGAGGTTAATCAACAGAGCTGTTCATTACATGTTTCCCCCAGTGGGACTGTGGAGACTGCATCATTAATTTTGATGAATAATCCTGTGGCCTTACAGGATTCTGGGTACAAGTCCACAAATACAGGGGCACGGCCTGCACACCACTAAAAACAACAAAAGTTTCGGGGCTGGAGACGCTGTCAACCACGCTGTCATGTCTGTCTATGGCTCCAGGACTCAATGGTGGGGGAACAATATTTAGCTGATGACCCTGACAGAAGGAGCCTGTGAGTACTTCTGCCTCAAACACGTAGATCAGCTTATCTGTGGTAGGTGTTTTCTTGACCTGGTATGCTAGGCTTCTGAGGTTCTTGGTGAAGTATATGCCAGCTCCATACTTTGGGTCTGATAAAAGAAAAAACATTCAACTATTAGTATGATCTGAAGTATCACATTGCCAATTTGGGTACTAATATATATTCTCCATCTAGTCCTCCAAATATCCCTAGTCCTAAGTCCCTGTGTCTGTAGCAAAGACACCCAAAGTTGTTCCCTTGAGACAAATTATCACTGATATGATCAATATAATAACAGCTTACATTTAAATATAGCTTCCTTCCTTCCTTCCTTCTGATCCTCCTTCCTTTCCCCCCTCACCTCCCTCTTTCTTCCTTTGCATTTACTTGGGGCTTCACTGAACACTGTTTCAGGCTCTAGAGCAGCATTAATCAGTAGAAATGCAATGTAAGCCACACATAAACAGATAAAATATAGTACAATTTTATGTGGTAAGGAAATATTTTGGGATAAAAATAAAAGATTTCTCTCCTGGAAGTTTCTTCTTGCTCTTTGTTCCTTGCTACTTACTACCTCAGTGGAAGAAAGAATGAGGCTTAGAACAAAATCAATTGAATATATACATATATGATATAGACCTATCACATATAATATATAATTATTTTTAATCAGAGAATGTGATCTTGAAAGTATGGCCTTCAAAGTTAGATTTTCTGAGTTAAGAAGAGAGTTTTTTGAACCAAGAGGATAAAAGCCTGAAGGAACCAGAGCATGGATTTTCTACCACATATAACAGAGAAGAGAACAATACAAGACATGCTAAGAGCAGTTTTCCACTTTGAGATAAATGAAAGTCCTTCCTTCCACATGATGGGAAGAGAAGAATCAGAGAGGACACAACTAGAACTCTAGAAGAGTCTGAGAAGGGGCTCACTTCTCTGTCCCTCTCCCTCAGGAGGGCCCTGGGAGCCAATGGTGAAGAACAACAGAAATCTCAGAAAAACTGGGGGGACTTCCAGAGTAGAAGGGACAACTGACTCCACTGGGTACAGCCCCATCATCCAACCTGGCAAGTGAGTGGAAAGCAGCAAGGCTGGGGAAGACTTTGTGAGGGCTACCACACAAGACCCCACACTTGAGCTTGGAAGAAGTGTGCACTCAAACATTTTCCATTCTCTGCAGTGTAGGAAGGATACAAACACAGCCTGGAAAGGAATTCCCTTGACAGGAAAAACAGAGTGCTCTATGCAGACACTGCCTAAGAGCAAAGAAAACTGGAAGTTTAAGTACAACAGGATGCTAACGACCAAAGTCCAGGGCAGTTTCTTTAGCAAAGGACACTGAGAGGCAGAGGATGGACGAGGGCCATGAACCAGACCACCCTCCCTCCAGTACCTGTCGTACCCTCAAGAGCACTCTCTGAGAGGAGAAGTGAAGGCAAAATCTTGCAGAAACTGAGTCTATTCTCTGAAGGACTAAGGAAACTCTGAAAATGACTGAGTTCATCTTGAACTGTCAAGATGGAGTTTTCCACATCTGTGGACTTGGGAGCATGAAAGCTAGGGTAAAGTTCAGTTATACAACCATAAGGAAAAGGAACCTCACACCTGAGTTTTGTGGGATTGTAAATTTTTGTACTTGATAGAATTAGAGAGGCTGTAACAAAGGAATGGAGGGAAATGCAGGAACACAGAGGAGTAAGCAATTCACTGGGCCTGCAGGAGCTGGGGAAGGTGTCAAGCAGGAGATGGTATTTGAGTTATGTCTTGAAGAAGGAATAGGAATTTTCAGGGTTAAAAATGGTGAGTAGGGAAGGCCTTTCACATGCAAAGGCACAGAGGCATGAGAGCATACAGCATATTCAGGAAACCCTAAGAAGTTCATGGCTACAGTGGTTGAGGAACAGAGTGAGTAGTGAGGCTGGTGAAATAATGTGGGGCTAGGGCATTATAAGCTCTGCTAAGGGGTGTGGGTTTTTACCTTGTAGGCAAATGGAAATGCAGATATTAGACAGGCATGTAATTTTTTAGCATAATAATTCTGGTGGAAGAGAAAAAGATAGGTTAGATAGAGGTGGTTTTGAGGCAAAAAAAGTGATCATCTCGGCTTAGCGGAAGGTGAGCTAAGGCAGCAGAAATTGAAAGGTAAGGCTCTGCTAAGAATTTTACTGCGAGGGAATCACTGGAACCGTTTGGCTGCCTGGATATAAGACAGAGAGAACAGAAAGAATGGAGGATGATAAAGTTTCCAGCTTAAAAGACCTGACAGATGATATCAGCCAGGTTAGGGAGTATCAGGGAAAAAAATAAAAAGCCTGTGTCTTAGGAAAAACTACGGCCAATAAGAGTTTAGATTGAGGTGGCTATGGGACATTTAGGTAGAAATGTCCAAGACAGTTTGAAATATGGACCTGCAGGTCAGAAGAGAGGTAGGTTACAAGTGTTGGATAGGTAATTAGCATTGTCTGACACAGGACTGAAAAGAGGGCACTTGCTGGATTTAGAAAATAGGAGATTAGTGACAATCTTGGAGTCGTTTGAGTAGAAGGTGGTGATGTGTGTATGGAGGGGCGGGGGGAATGGAGTACAGAGAAGCCAGCTACAGTGATTTAAGAACAGAAGAAGTTATGAATTGTAAGACTGCTAATTAAAGGACCATACTGGTCATCACTTTCCTGGTTACACTCAAAAGACTTTTTGGTGGGGATCCAATTTTTTAATCAATTTTTACCCCCAGGAATTGTGCGTGTTCAATTTGTACCCTAGGTATTGCTTATGTTCTCTCTGGGGTAAAGAGAAAATGATTTTTCAGATCCTTTGCTCTCCAGAAATCAAGACCCGGAGTTGGTGCTGCAGCAAGGATCATGCACCATACAGGATGACACAAAAGTGGGTTTATAAGGTGCTTGTATGGAAAATAATACAATAACTAATAAAGAATAACACAACAATAAACTCTGTTTCATGTACTCACAACAGTAAACCTACTTTTGTCCCACCCTGTATTTTGAAAGGCAAAGATCAAGAGCCACAGATTTCATGGATCAGGCAAAATGAGGCTGCATTGCTAGGTATCCCTCATGATAATTATAGAACTTCTTGGCCTCCTTTGAAGAGATCTAGAAAGGACAAGATAGCAACAAAGTATGCTATATTTCTGTACAACTGAAAAGAGATGTGGAAGCTACATATAGAACTCCAATAGCTGAGAAGGATCTTAAGATGTTATTCGCTTCACCTGCCAGATGAAACTCACTAGCAGGCTACAGGAAATGAAGAGGATGAAAGAGAAAAGACCAATGTTATTAAATTCAGGAAAATGCCCTTTTTATTAAGAGATTAGGTTTGACATTGTTGATAATGCTTTTCTTAAGATAAGTGGGGGAAAAAAAAAGGAAGTTCCAAGGTACTCTGCAGATTGGACACATAAACACAGAAAAAAGAAAACCAGTGAATTGCACATTTTACTGCTTGTACTTTCATCAACATAAAACGCATCAGCAACAAAATATATGAAGGAAAAATTAAAAATATAACCTTTTCCAAAGGACTTAGCCACTAAATCCCAGTTGCAAATGATCCCTTCTCCACAGCAACAAATGGTATCTGTGGTAAGTCACCTGCTGATGTCTCTTACCAACTCCCACACAGAGTAGCTCCAATAATGAGGGGCTGACACCTACCGCAGGGCACGGAGTACATTCTTTGAAAGCCCACTCTGCATACCACTTCACAGAACTGCTGTGGGACTTGCTGAAACAACCTGTGGCTCACAGGTTTCCCATGCATTCTCCCTTCCATCATTTTCTTCTTTCTTTGGAAGGCAGCCATGAGAGCCACATTGTCTATCTTCTCTACCTAGAACCCAAAAGAATAAAAAACTGAAAAAGAGACCGGAGAACTGCTACTTAAATCACCTGCTGCACTGCTTCAAAAATAAAGGTATTAATGTGCATATTACTTTGCATGCAATTTGCCTTTCATATCAAGTTGCAAAAGAGTATTTCCTGGCCCAAACCCTCTCCTGGTTTGGCTTCTATCTCTCCAAAATTCTCTGTCCCTTCTTTGAGAAATTCATTTAATAAAAATGTATTAAGCAATTACTATGTGTAGGCATTGGTAATGAAATGGTCAACAATGGAGACCCCATCTTTCCCCTTTTAAGGCTCAGTTTAGTGAGAGATAAAAATAGGTAAATAATTAAAATAATACAGTGTGATAAGTGCTATTTCAGTTATTTTATCTTGTATCAAGATAGGCAGCTTTTTCCTGGGTCTTGATCTGTGCTCTGTATATCCTGACATCATTTCTACCTTCTGATTCCAACTATACCCTGGTACCCGCCCATCTCTAGCCCCCTCTCAGTCTTGTTTCTGAGATTCCTAGTCAAATGAACAGCTAGCTTAGAGCCATTAGCCAGTAATATTTTCTTTTGGCTACAGAACCGAATGGATTAATAGCAAGATAAGTCAACTCTTTCCCTTAATTATGTATACCTTTATAATCTGCAAACCACAGTTTTCAAACTGTTTCTTTTGATCCTGAATTTCTTGAGTTGAAAGCATTAGACATTTCAGAAACTTCTTTTCTTTCATTTCATCTTGGTGTTTTGGTTGCTGATCGGTCCATTGCCCTAAAAATGAGTAACACAAAACATTTTTTTCAATGTTCTGTGAGAGGGAAAATGTTTGTAAATAAGTTCAATGAAACAAATGAGAGATTTGGGGGAATGAACTGGCCAGTTTAGATTGTACACCTCATATGTTTAAGACATGCAAGGAGAGCTGTCATAAGATAAAACAGAGGATCAATCAACTTGTCCTCAGATGATCTGGATCACGAAGCTGAGGGCTGAGAGAAGCAGGGCACAGACACGCGCTCCCCGTGAGTGTGGCAATGGCGACGTAGAATTTTGTTGCTCATAGGAAACGCTTGTATTTTCAGTCAAGATGCCCATCAACAAAAAAGTGCAAGAAAACATTAAGGAATTGTGAAAAACAATATGCCATTTATATAACACATCAAGGTTTTCAAAGAGATTTCATATCCCTGCCTAATTTGATCATTACAACACCACCACTGAAATCATTAACACATTTTTACAAATAAGGAAATTAAAACCCAGAGACTTAAGTGACTTGCCTAATATCACACAGCTAATAAATAGAGAGATCCAAGATTATAAACCTGGCTTTCACCAGTGCTCTCTGTAAGGGACAGGGCAGAGTATCTGGTATATTTGTCACTCATATGCCACCACCCAATCCAGAAGAGCAAAACTGAGATTAAAAGGAAGCTGTGTCAGTCTTTCCTCCTCTTTTTCCTTCCTTTCTCCTTTAACATCCTTCCCTCCTTTTTTAAATTCAAAGGACACCTGTTACTGACCAAAGGAGCTCCTTACTGGACTAAATATACAAGTGGGCTTAAATATACAGGTGGACAAAATGGAAATTCCCTCAAAAGGTTTACTTTCATCCAGTTTGAGTTTGACTTTAGAGCACATATACTAAAATGACCTAATCCCCACCACATTCTTTAATTGAGTGGGCTGAATTTAACTACAAAAAGATGATAAATCCAGAGAAACTCGCTAAAGGGTCAAATTGTCAATCTGGAAGGCAGGAGGGACGAAACTCCATAGCAAAGGAACTCCAAAGGCAGGAAATTTCAAAGGAAGAGACTATAAATTAAATCTGGAGAGTAACAGCTCACATTTATGAAATATAGTATTAAGTTCAATTGAGTTGAGTTCAGCAAACATGTATTGAGCTCCTATTACATGCCAGGTGCTGGCAGGGCACTGGAAACAAAAATTCACAAGCTCTTGCTATCAGAAGAGCTCACCAGGAAGGATTAAAAGAGAGAGGCCTGACATCTATTCTCTAAATTGTATCATTCTGACGGATAGCTGATGTTCCCTGTAATAATAGCTCATTTCAAATTTATCCATTTTGTTAATGATGATTTTAATCTTATTAAGAGAGGATGAGTCTGTATGAACCTCTGAAACACTGCTGTGGAATAATATGCTTAGTCATCAACCACTAAAAATGCCACCTTGCAGCAGAACAAGGGACTTACATAACTAAATTGCCGGTAGCTGGGAGGATGGGTCAACCTTAAAAATGCAGTTAAAGTAATGCCACAAGCTTTACAGGAGGTCAGTGTTTCCTTGTCTCTTGTCTTGAGAGGTATCAGTGCCAGTTTAGATACCCACAGACATTACACTTCAAAAGCAAAGTAGAAATCATAATCTTGGGTCTCATGTTTGTATATTATTTTTGTTCATGTTTTTAGATGCTGTTTTCTGTGGAATATGCATACAATAGTTACTGCAAACTCCACTCACTTTGATTATTTCTACCCAAGTTATTTTTATAAACACATAGTGAAAATATGGTGTTCTTTTAAATTTTGCATCTGAATTTCTGTACTAAATCCATTCTCCACATTACAACCAGTGATCCTTCTAAAAGACAAGTATGACCTCACCTTTGCTTAAACTCCTTTAAGTCTCCCCATTGGTTTCAAGAAAAACTGTCAATTTTTTCCTGTGATCTACAGTCTTGCATAACATAGACCCCACTATGGTCTGATTTCTAAAAAGTTTCTTTCTTTGCCTTACTAACTCCTCCTCATCCTTCAGTTCTCCATTTATGACACCTCTTCTGAGAAGCATTTCCCTGACCCTCCCCCTCACCCAAGGCTGGGCTGGGTGCCTCCCCTGGGTGTCCCCGGAGCACTCTTATCCTCTTCTTTCACAACTAACCCTGCTTACTTCTCAGTACCACCAATTACATTTCCAGGGAAAACAATGTCCACATTAGCACTGTATCCCCAGCACCTAGAACAATGCTTGGTACATATCATGGATGCAATAATCATTAGTTGAAGAAATGAGCAAAATAAGCCTCTGTCTCCTAAGGTGGTATTTTCAAGGGTATAATTTCCTACTTAACTCTAGGGCTATGCTAAAAGGATCTCCCCAGATCCTCATTTCTAGTCATCCTGATGGATTTTGCCCCACAAAATGTGTGATACTTGCAAGTACTTAACAGTACTAATTAATAATTTACTGTGGTAAGAATGCCCAAAACAAGTAATTTTAGGGTTCCTAAGGCTGCCAGCAACAAATAAATGCAATGAAACTCAATTCAAGAAATTAGTTAATCAAATGGAATGTCTACACTTGAATGCTCCGTCTGCAGAATTAAAGATGGTACTTTTCCCCACTGCTTGGGAGTGGATTACCCTAGGCTTTCCCTGCAACTGCCTCTTAGGCAATCCATGTCATCATAAGTAAATCCAATTGTGTGTGTGTGTGTGTGTGTGTGTGTTCATTTACTAATAATTAACCCTGTTGGTAGAAACAGCCCCAAAATGGTTTTAAAAGTTTATGGCCTAACACAGAACCTGCATGGTTTGCTCTCTCTCACCCACACACATACATGCACAATCACACCCAAAAGGACAGCTGGGAGGGCTGACTTTCCAACTTAATGGGAAGTTACTCACTTGATGAGCTCCAAAGGGCTTGCTCCTTTTTTCTTGCCATTTTCTCCTGAACTTCACACAGCATTTGTTCAATCTTCAAAATCACCTCAATGAGGTCAGCCTGGGCTCCCTTGATCGCTAAAGTTGCCTTTCCTGGATTGATAATCTCTGAGATAGAGACCTTTGAGGCTGCCTGATGCTGAGCCAAAATGTCATGTTCCTTTTTCCCAAGGTAGAGGATGTGATTATTCTCAATGGTGTGCTGGTCCTGGTGGGTCAGTATCCTTTGGATCCACTCTTGGGCCTCACCCATCTTTTCCTGGTTAGGTCCCATCAGATTGATGGCAGGAGAGTTAGCTTTTAGTCCATGTTCTCGGGTCTCTCTGGTTCCCCTGGTCCCTTGGGGAACTGAAAAAGGCAATCGTAAGCAACCACAGAAGAAAGGTGGGTTTTAAAGCAGACCATAGCAATATACCCGGGCTAGTATCCACCCCAGGATATTGTCACCACTGTCTGATGTAGCAGCTTCAATTACGTAATATTTTTGAGAGCTGTGCTGGTTATAAAGGAAATCTAAAGAGAGTTTATAGTTTCCTTGAGCATACCCAGTTTAGCTTATAAGGGGTTGGCTTCATCATGTCTTGCCCCTGCTGTGTTGCACTCATCAATTCACAGGTGAGTTCACCTTGTGATCTCACTCCAGATGTTGACTAACTATTATTTCCTACTGAATGGGGTTTTCCTTAACCTCTTGCTAATCCCAGATTTAAAATCAAACATCTCTTAAAGCCATAGAGCTTGGAGAGTAAAAATTCTTTAAAAAATATATTTGATTATACAATAATACATGTTTATTACTGAAAATACTGAAAAAATGGGAAAATTATCAAAGTCTAATGAAAGAAGGAGATATCGGTAATTCTACTACTTGGGATTCCTATTTATATCTTATGTGTGTGTGACAGGGCATTGTGTATCTCCACAAGCCTTGGGGCCTTAGCAGCTCCTGCTGCTGGACACAGTATATACATCCCAGCAGAAAAGGAAACGCAACTTGATTTCAACCCACCCACATATACCTCTTTCTACAACACCCCTCTACAAGGAATAAAGATATGTATAAAGAAGAATTTCTGATGGATTAGGATGGCTCTGAACCCAAATTGAAAAAAAAAGGTGGGGTGGCGGGGAGAAAGAGGATGGAGTAGCTGAGAGAGAATTCATAGATGAGGCAGTATGTAAAATATATAAAGAATTCCCTCAAATCATTAAGAAAAAGAAACAACCCAGTAGCCAGCTGGGAAAAGAATTCACAGTAGAGGCAACAAAAATGGCCCACATATGTATGAAAAGAGGTCCCCTCCATCGGTAACCAGGGATATGAAAAATTACCCACCGGGCTGGCAAAAATTTGTAAGTCTGACCACCTCAAGTGTTGGGAAGGACATAGGGCAACTGGGACTCGTATGTATTCATGACAGATGTAAAATCAAAGCAACCATTTCTATAATTATATTATTTAAAGAAACTTTGGCACATGTGTATCAGGGGATGTGTACAAGAAAGTTCATATACTTGTTTGTAACAGTCAAGAACTGGAAATAACCTGGGTCCTTCAACAATGGAATATTAATATAGCAATGAAAAGTAGAGAATTTTAGATACAGAGATGAATCTCAGTGACATATTTTGAGGGGAAAATTTAAGTCGAGCACTTACTTTGTTCCAGGGATTGTTCTCAGTGCTTTACATATTTTATTCAATCCTCACAACACAGTGAGATAGGTACTATTAGTAGCCCCATCTTACAAATAAGGAAACTAACTCTGAGTTATTAAGTAACTTGCCCAGGGTTTTAGCACTGGTAAATGGTGGCTAAGGAGCTAGCAGATGTGGGCAGTGACTCTATCGCTCACACACGTCTGCCCCCCAGCGAGTGATCCCACGACAGTAATGCTAATTAGCATCTTTCACCTAGTATAGTAGTAGGGAGGTACTGGGAACTATGAAAAAGTATCAGGACAGACCTAGAAGAGGGGGAGGATGGCCTTCCTCTGAGTAAAAAGTAAAACCAATGTTTTACACAACACTTACAAGTGTGTGTGTGGGGGGGAGGTTCTTAAAGGCATACATTTTTTTGAACCCTTGTTCTGTTGGGGAGCTTACATTATTAGTACTTTTTAGGAGAAAATAAAAACACTACATGGTAATAATTCATTTATCCATCATCATCAGGAAAGAATTGTTCTTCTAGGTAACTACATTGTTCAGATCACTACAGGATATTCTTCTAACACCAAAACATTTAACTATTTATTAGTTAGATATTTCTAATGGAACCACATCACCTTCCCAAATAGTCTAACTTTTCCTTGATAATCTGAGATCATCACCACTTGCCATTATTAACATTATTAATAATACTTACTTATGTAATAGTCTAAATTGTCCTTGATAATCTGAGATGAACATCATTCATCATTATCAATCTCAAATGATCACCTGAGATCATCATCATTCATCATTATTAATGTTACTCTATAATTCCTTTACAGATGTCGTCAAGAATTACTGAAATAAATGTTAATGCCTGGCCTTATTATTCAGATTAATGACAAAGAGACATTTGTATGTTTCTTTTCCATATTATTCCCACCCCAAACTCCTCCTATCCAGCCTCTAGATTCATTGTGGTTCCCCAAACATGCACTGTATTTGTTTGCTTCAGTGGGTTTTCTCTACCTTAGGAGTCCCACCCCGTCTCTGGTCATTGAAAATCTTAGCATCCTCAAAGACAAGCTTAGAACCATCTCATCTATGAAGCCATACTTGATCCCTTGCAGTCTCTCCCATCTCTTAGCCACCTGGGGAGTTTGTCCATTCTGTCATTTGTTATTTACCCCCTGGCATTTATTTAATGCTTTACAATTTACAGAACATTTTTATGCACATAATCTCTACCCTTGCAACAGTCTGTCATGCTCATTTTACAGATAAATAAAATCAGGCTCATAAGAGGCAAAGTCACAAATCAGGACTCTTAAAATCCCTCCTTCACTTCCGGCCCTGCTGGACCACTGAACATCCATAACTTAACTTTTCAATAAAAAGTATGAACAAATAATTTTGACCTTAATGGGAAATATACTAATAATTTCTAATGCTGGTTGAATGTTTAGTGTTCTTAATGTCTACAGAATACTTTAGATTAAAAGACTATTTCAGATGTACACAACCTAGTTGTCATGAGGCAATTCCATCTCAGTCCACTCACTCTCCACTGAAGGAAGGTAGTTATAAGACAAAGTTAAACGTTTTCCACCTCCCAACAACCAGGACTGGTTTAGCTCAGTGATATCCAAACCTGGTTCGGTAGCATGATTAGGGGACACTGAAAATAATACATGCTTGGCCCAGATCCAGATTGGGGCCTATACATACATTTGCTTGTTTGTTGTTTGCTTTTTAAAGTTTCGGTCATGATCTCAGTGATTACTCAGGTTTGGGTAGCACTGGATTAATACACTTATTGTTATCTGGTATTACAAGATGTATTTTCTATAGTGATTGAAGAATACCTCTATTAGATGTTTGCTCATTCAGAGGAGAAAGAGTGCTGGCTAAGTCAGCTTCTGTAGGGCAGAACTTTTTTTTAGAAAAAAAATTATAGACAGCATTTGTAAATGAACTATCCACACTGTGGATTACTTAATTCAACTTAGCCTTGCTCTGTTCATATAAAACTGGACTGAGACATGGTCATGTACAGGGCAGGATGGTATCTAGGCAGGAGCACAATGAAATAAATTTGGCTTCTTTATTCTTCTTCCTTCTGTGAGTTGAGACGATCAAGAATAGAATGAGCCTAGGGTATGAGATGCTGCGGCTAGGCCCATGAATTTCTTACCAGTGTAATTGTTGAAAGGCTGCTGCTTGGACTTACTCTTTGCCATTACAGTGCTGAAAACCTACAAGAAGCAAAATAGAACAGAACAGGGCTTTTAGCTATCAGCATGAAAATCCCTCTATCTACCTGCACACACCACACTTGACCTCAACCATTCTGTGGGGAACAGCAAGTACAGCACCATAATCTATTAGAACATGTAGGGGAAACAAGTATAGGAAAAATGGAAGCAAACCCCAAATCTGGCTTTTGGTTTATTCCAAAAAAGCCAGAAGAAAGTATATTCCAAGGCAACATATTAACATTCGTTCATTCATTCATTGACTCACTCATTCAGAAGACATTTTTAAGTATTTTTATTGATTATGATATTATAGTTTCCCCAATTTTTCCCCCTTCATCCCCCCTCCCCCCTGCAGCCCCCAACCCTCCAGCTTCCCTCTTCTTAGTTCATGTCCATGGGTTGTACATATAAGTTCTTTAAGTCCTCTGATTGCTACACCATTTTTATCTTCCCCCATCTATTTTATGCCTACTAATTATGCTTCTTCTTCCCTGTACCTCCTCCCTGCTATTCCTCCCTTCCCCCTCCCCACTGAAATGTTCATGGAAATGAACATCCTTCCATGTGATGTTCATTTCTCTAATTCTGTTCCTGTTCTAGTCATTTGCTTAGTTTTTGTTTTCATTGTTTTTCTTTTCTTTTAGGTTCAACTGTTGATAGTTTTGAGTTTGTTGTCATTTTATTGTTGATATTTTTATCTTTTTTTTCTTAGATAAGTCCCTTTAAGATTTCATATAATAATGACTTGGTGATGATGAACTCCTTTAACTTGATCTTGTCTGAGAAGCACTTTATCGCCCTTCCATTCTGAATGAAAGCTTTGCTGGATAGAGAAATCTTGGATGTAGGTCCTTGCCTTTCATGACTTGGAATACTTCTTTATAGCCCCTTCTTGTGTGCAAGGTTTCTTTTGAGAAATTGGCTGATAGTCTTATGGGAACTCCTTTGTAGGTAACTCTCTCCCTTGTTCTTGCTGCTCTCAGGATTCTCTCCTTATCTTTAATCTTGAGTAACTTAATGATGATGTACCTTGGTGTGTTCCTCTTTGGGTCCAAGTTGTTTGGGACTCTCTGGGCTTCCTGGACTTCTTGGAAGTCTGTTTTCTTCGCTAGATTGGGGAAGTTTTCCTTCATTATTTGTTCAAACAAGTTTTCAATTTCTTGTTGTTCTTCTCCTTCTGGCACCCCTACAATTTGGATATTGGAATGTTTCAAGTTGTCAAAGAAGTTCAAAAGTCTCTCTTCATTTTTTTTGAATTCTTGTTTCTTCATTCTGTTCCAGTTGGATTTTTATTTCTTCCTTTTGTTCCAAGTTATTGCTTTGAGTCCTGGTTTCCTTCCTGTCACTGTTGGTCCCCTGAATATTTTGCTTTACTTCATTTTGGGTATATTTCATTTGTTCTTTCATTTTTCGACCAAGCTCAATCAGTTCTGTGAGCATTTCGATTACCAGGGCTTTAAATTCTCCATCAGATAGGTTGGCTATCTCTTCATCGTTTAGCTCTCTTTCTGAAGTTTTCCTCTGTTCTTTCCTTTGGGCCATATTTCTTTGTCTCGGGACACCTGTTAAGTTGTAAGGGGGTGGGGCATTAGGTATTACCCAGGCAGGCAACCCTCCTTGGTGCACTGCAGTGTTGCCTGTGTGGGAGGGGCCAGAGAGGGGACAGTGCAGCTCACCGGCTCGTCTCTAGTGCACTTTCCAACGGACTCTTGAGTGAGACTGGGAATTTCTCTCACCATGGCAACTGCGGTAGTCCACAGTCAGCTCTGAGTCTCAGTTTTGCCTTCAGCCAGCCCCGTCCATGTGGTCAGCTGCCTCACCATGGGTTCCTACCAGTCTGGTTGTTCTGTTTGACTTTTTCTTTAACTCCTTGGTTGGTGGAGTTCCATGCAATTTGATTTTCTGGCACTTCTGGTTTATTTTAGCTTGGTTGTTATCCTCCTTTTGGTTGTGTGAGGAAGTGAAGGGTTTCTACCTACACTTTCATCTCGGCTGGAACTCCTCATTCAGAAGATATTAATGCCCTGCTTATTGCATGTTAGGCACTGACCTAGAGCTGTGGATATGGCGCTGAAGAAGACAAATATAAAGGCAGGTGCTCTTGTAATTAATAAAACATAAATTCATTTTTCAAATGTTATACACAATGCTTTCTCATAGAATGAATAAATGATCAATTCCTAACTGTATCTGGCCCATAGTGAACATTCAATATGTTAGTTGTTGCTGTATTATTATTATATGACAGTCTATGGATTAAGATTTGTCTCTTTAAAAAAACTCATCTCTGTTAGCATTTGGAACCACCATATCCAGTGTCTTCCTTTTTTAAAGTTGATACAATTGGCAGTAATTATTTCATTGTAAGGATGATAAATGCTGAGGCGAAAACTAGATTTTGTTTTGAGCCTGAACTTTAACAATAAAATTTCATAATTTGTAGGATACTTTTTTCATAAATCATATTTGCACCTGCTATCTCCAGAGCAAAAAGTTCTTGAGCTTAACAGATTTTGTACCTGGAAAGGTCATTACAGGGAACTTCCCTATCCTCTCTATAGAAGAACTTGGAAATAAAACAAATGAAATAATATTATCTGTTGATAAATAGACTAAGAATAGCTGCCATATGCAAAATGGATAAAAGTCTGCCTTCTCCCAAAGTCACTTTAAATGGCAGGATGTGTTGCAGGGTGAAAAATCAATTATGCCAGCCTTTTGAATTGAATTTGGGAGAAGACTATAACTTAATCAGTACCAGTAACCTAGAAGAACGTGTGGGTAACACACAGATGACCTGCAAGGTTCAGGAAAGTGGCTCTACATGGCAAGAATTTGGCAGTTTTTCCAACTCTGTTCACAAATGACCAACACTTATCACGAGGGATGTTAGTAATGTGTTCCTGGAGAGCTGTTCCTTATTTTGAGACATAATGTCTGGCACAAGGTAGATATGCAATAAATATTTGTTATAAAAACAAATGAATGACTATCCATCACTTTTTACAGATACTCAGCTCCAACCAGGACCCTTATCACCATGAAATACTGGTGAACACAGGTATTTTAGTCAGCTGGGGAATTATTCACTGTCATTCATAAATTCAAAAACTCACCAGTATGTGACTATAAGTATCACCTTATTGTGAGTTCAGTGTAAGTTGCTATTCCTGAGTTAGGACAACTCTGGATGTCTGGCGTATCCATTTTCTGAAATGTAGGGACTTGCCAAGGTAGTGTCCTCTGTGAAGAAATGTGTAAACTGCCCTCTGATCTTTCTGAACACACACCCCTCACTGAAAGACTTATTTAGGAAGAAAAGATGTGTTTATCAGAAGGCCCGAAGGTATACATATGCATGCACACACATCATACTTCCATGTGGATATAATAATGTGTTGATACTGAAAAAGCCTGAAGGGGGATAGTCAATGTCAGGGTATAATGTAAGTTATTGTGTCAGACAGTCCTCTCCTTTGAGTTACAGAACTGAAAGATATATCATCTTTCAAGTTATTTTTTGTTTTTCTTTAGTAGTTCAGAACACAGGCTTTGGGGGCAGACAGACCCAGGTTGGAATCTTCGTTTGGCCATTTGACTAACTGTGTGTATGTTAACTTCTGGGCTAATAGGTTTTCCTGTTTGTAAAATGGAGATGACAACAGGGGCTTCATCACAGGATTAGAGTAGAGAATGGAATGAGACAGATTCTTAGCACAGTACCTGGCTGATGCAATAGATGGCAGCTATTTTTATTATTAGGCCCTGGGGGAGCCCTCAGACTGTGATTGACCTTTCTACTTTTGTTGAACTGCCATGTACATTTTTGTTTGTAGGTTGGAAAGAATGAGCCTTCTTTTCAAGATGTGGTTAATTCCTCTTGAAGGGATATAATGTTTCATGAACAGCTCAAAGATATACTCAGGGCAACCTGTATGGGCCCAATTATAGTCCTCTACTTGGGGGGGAACGGGTGAACTTCATTTGAGGGACAGGATGATTCATTTTGTCAAGAAGATGAGCTAATAATTATCTTCACTGGGTAATTCACCATCATCTTGCAGGTGAGCTGCAGGTGAGACACAGTGGTGTGCTGGAGCTGGCTAACATTGGCTCACAAGAGCCCATTGTGCACATGTCTTCTCAATTCACCACCTTCAGTGGTGTCACATGGATAGTTTGGAAGACAGCAGGGGAAATCAGCAAACACTACAAACTTCCTTGTGTCTAGTCAGACAGCAAAAGGAATAAGAACCTTTATACTTGTTCCAGGAAAGAGCAAGCTAGAACCAATATAAGTCCATTTTCTTGTGTGAAGAGATAAAATGGCAACCATCCACATAGAGACAGGCTGGGAAGCATGAAAAAAGACTAATGTTTGGAGCTACTCTCTGGGCCAGGCACTCAGAAGGCCCTTTACACCCAAACCCAGACACATGCCTGGGAAGTCGTACTAGCACTTCAATGTTGCTGTTGGCAGAATTAGAAACCTATGTCTTCAAAACCTAGTTTAAGGTGCTGTCTCATCTCATTTCTTTTTTAGTATTTCTTAACATCATCATTAGAGTCTTTTTTGAAAATGCCAATTAAGTGAGAATAAAGCAACGAGATCTTTCTTTCTTTCTCCCCCCTGCCTCTCTCTCTCTCTTCAAATGAGGTTGTATACAGGATGGGGCAAAAGTGGGCTTACAGTTGTTCATATGGAAAATAACACAATAATTAATAAACAATAATATAAGGATAAACTGTGTTTTCTATACTTAAAACTGTAAACTTTGCCCCGCCCTGTATTTTTAAAGCATATTTTATTAATTATACTACACAGTTGTCCCATTTTTTCTCCCCTTTATTCCCCTCTGCCCTGCACCTCTCCTCCCACTAGCATTCCCCCCTCCCCCTAGTTCATGTCCATGGGGGACATATACATATAAGTCCATGTACATATAAGTTCTTTGGGTTCTACATTTCCTATACTATTCTTACCCTCCCCCTGCCTATTTTGTACCTAACCAATTATGCTTCTTATTCCCTCATTTGCTTCTGTACCTTTTCCCTCATTCTCCTCCTTCCCCTCCCCACTGATAACCCTCCATGTGATCTCCATTTCTGTGATTCTGCTCCTGTTTTAGTTGTTTGCTTAGTTTGTTTTGTTTTTGTTTTTGTTTTAGGTTCAGTTGTTGACAGTTGTGAGTTTGTTGTCATTTTACTGTTCACATTTTTGATCATCTTCTTTTTCTCCAATAAGTCCCTTTAACATTTCATATAATAAAGGCTTGATGATGATGAACTCCTTAAGAGATGGCACTTTAAAAGCAGAACAGCACAGCAGTATATACTAATTACGCTGAATACATCAATGGCCTATTCACATGCAAGAAACTCAGCTGATCTGGCCACTCTAAAAGAAAAAGCTTGAGGTGAGGTGAAAACTAAAGAAGCTAGGCACAAGATGTTTGCACTCAGACACAAAGGCACACACGCCCTCCATCTGTGTCAGACCATAGCTGATTTCCCTGTGAAGTGACCTACAGATGAGGTAAGAAATGAATTTGAGGGCAGTACTGGGGTCATGGCAAAAGCAGTCAGATATACCCTTGCTGTTAAAAAACTTATAATCTAATTGGAAAAAAGATAACAATTCACTTAAGTTAATATTCAGTTCAGCAGCATTCAGTGAACTGCAGCTCATTATAGCTAATATAACAGCTAACCTTCAGGGAGGACTTCCTGTATGCCAGGTACTGTTCTAAGTGTTTACGTGTATTAACTCATCAAATTCCCACAACAGCTCCATAAGATGGTAGTTATTATCCCCATATTAAAACTGAGGAAACTGAGTTACAGATAAATGAGTAAACTTGCCCAAGGAAGTTGATTGATTGGAGAGGAAAAGCTGAAGACTTTGTTTTAAATATGCAGGATTTAAGATAACAGTTGGATCAAGACTCCACAGAAGTTTAAGAACAGCTGTGTTCTTAAAGGAAGCAAGTAGAGAGAGGAGCATAGGACCCCACATCAAAACGAGGAAGTTGCTTACCTTTAAAGATGGGGAAGAGTAAGTACCAACAAAGGAAAGGAGTGAAGCTAGGTGGTGGGTTAAACATGGCTTCTACAACGGTATTCTTTACTAGGTTTCAGATGGGCAATTTACAGAAGTTAGATTTCACCAAATTAGAATATGACCATGCATTACAGCTTAGCCTCGTGTCTTACATTTGAGACACTAAACAGATGTTAAATGAAAGAATGAATGAGTGAATGAATGAATAAATTATAGGACATTTCTAAGATACTAACTTACCTCATATGTCTCCTGTTCTTCAGGAAGGATCACAAACTTTATAGTTAGTTGTTTTTTAAAGCATTGTTTGGCAAACATTAAAACTTCATCAAACATAATCTCTGCTGCTTCATACTTCCCAAAACCAGTGTTTCCAGTCCCAAGAGGAGGAAGAGAAATGGAAGTTACATTTAGCTCAAGGCATTTTTCCAAGCACTTCTTCACTATGTTTCTCAATACCTATAGGAAAAATATAATTTTAAGATCAGCCTTTAAGTCAAAAATAACACTTCACTTACCCCTTGATCCTGCTCATTGTTTACAATGCTAATCTCCTCTCCCCCTCAAAGCTATGTCCATGCCTTCTCAGAGAGCAGGAAAGGGCCCACTCTACAGGGAACCCATTACAGCTATAAGGTTAAATAAAGAAAAATAAAAGAACTAAAGAAACTGAAGTAAATGAGGGGTCCTTTTTGTGCTATTCAGGACGTTTGGGCACCATGATTTCTCCTAAGTCAGAGAGCCAACCATCAGGTAGGTTATCCCCACTCATGTGCCACTTCCAGGTCAACAAAAAGAGGTCTTGGGAGTTTAATAAAGGAGGCAGAGGTTAAAATAAGTAAGCACCATTTATTCAGTGTTGTTAAGGTCTGTCATGTAATTTCTCTTAGAGAAGTGCTAGTATACTCGGCAGATTTAAAACTTTGCATCAATATTTCAACATCCAAACTGAATATTAATACAGGAAGGTTGTCTGTGGAACGACCTTGGAAAACTGAGGGGTAGGGATGATTGAAAGACTAATTTGGGATTAGAGTGCCCTCTAGCCAAGAAAGAACCAGAAATTGTAACCAAGAAAGAACCAGAAAGTACCAGAAAAGTAAAGATAGACAAAGGCAGTGGAAATACATGACAAGTAATTAATTTGACTAGAATGGTGCTAGAAGGGAAATCCCAGGTCCTTCTGGAATTTAACAGATGGAGGGAAACATGGAGAGGCTGAATTCCAGGCCCACATGGGTATGCAGACTTGATATTGCTATGTCTGTTTATGGTATGCCCACTTAAAATTTAGACGTGTTAGGTATTACTGTAGCTTAAACTTCTTAAGATAATTTATTATAGCAACAAAATTATTCAGTATTTTAGGCTTTCACAGGAGTGGTAGAAAATAGGGACTATACCACTTAATGATATTTCATGAATGTAATGACACGATGGAAATTCAACAAAGACTACATGGACTATGAAGCTACATAAAGATATATTTATTTTGACCTTACCAGATCCTGTTTAGAATATTCTGAAGGCCAGCACACATAGAATACATATTGACCAGGTGATTTAGAGTTACTTTGGACCAGTACCAATGGGGAATCCTTAGATGTCTGAAGGCTTTTTTTGGTAAATTCCTCTGTCATTTTGTTTCCTGCTTTTTGGGGAAATGATTCCGACACAGGACCAACTCCATCACCAAGATTTGGATTTACAAAACAAACAAATACATCTGTCTGAAAAGGGAAAGAATGGACAAGATTCCTCGTTAAATTGCTTTTTGTTAAATGACCACTTTAAATCTTTATTTCCTGAAGAGCTTTGAAAATTACTTTTTAAGATCCTAAATTCACAAAAATATCATTTAATAATGGATAGAAACTCCTATTTCCAAAGAGTGATCATTTGACCAGTCTGATTATCCTATTCAGTAATTAGGTAAAGTGTGTGGATGATACAATTTTTATTGCAAACACTTGTCAGCCTCTTGCTGGCTTATACCCCTCATATTCCCATATTCTGAGCATTCCCTGCTTTATTTTAAGCTTTAATTTTTAAAAAAATTAAAAAACTTAATTTTAGAGAGACAGGAAGGGAGGGAGAAAGAGATGAGACAGACATTGATATGAAAGAGAAATGTCAATTAGCAGCCTTCTTGTTCGCACCCCAACCTGGGACCAAACCCACAACCCAGGCATGTGCCCTGACTGGGGATGCAACTGGTGACCTTTTGCTTTGTGGGGTGAAGCCCAACCAACTCAGCCATACTGGTCAGGGCTATTTTAAGTTTTATTAATGAATAGTTTCATTCTCTGCCTCACTGTCATCACTTTTGCTATTTTTGTGTGAATTTTCCATTTTGTTTTAAATAGAGTAGAAATAAAATTTCCACCTCTTATTTTTTTTAAAGGTATGTAGTACATAAAGAAATTACAAGTGAGACAAAAAAAAGTCAGCCTCCACCTTGGTGGGGTCCTCAGATCTGTCCGTCACTCACCACCTGTCCTATAGGCAGATGCTTTTCCCATCTGTCCTTTCAGAAATAGACTGTACATATACATGGGCTGTATTTGAAGTAATATCACATAGTTAGCTGTAAGATCTGCACTTAAAGGGTTGTATCCTTTCCCCCCCACCATGCCCAAATCCTCCTAAATCATCCAGATGATTTTGGCTCCCTTTAGGGGTAACTTAGGCATTTCTCATAGATATTAGTGAATGCTTTACTTTGAAAGTACAGTCAGAATTTACAATTTGGGGGAACTGGCCCCATTTTGCAATTTTAAGGTTCCTAATGTTCTTAGAACTAAATAAATATGATAAAAGTTTAGTTAAGTAAGTTATTCAACTATGATGTTTCCACTTTCATGTTTCTATATTAATGACTTATCAAATAAATATTTCATTTTATGGGGGTTCTCTCAGTCTTCCTTATAATTGTCCTGCAGGCAGTAAGTGGTTTTTTTTCATTTATGATTAAGATATTTGACTGTGGCCTGAGGACAGTCTCAGGTGTGATATCACTGATTAAGAAAAAAAAAAGAATACAGCCTTATAGTCTTTCTTTTCCTCTGTTCCAGTCCCTGCTCCCTGAATTCCCTTCACTCATTCATCAATCACTTGCTGAACACCTAGAAGTATGCCCAGACCAGGCTCTGGAGCTACAGAGATGAACAAGCTATGATGCTCATTCTCAAGGTGTTTTCTTCCTAGCAGGGGAGCTGCACTAACCCGGAAGTACCTAGGTTCACTGTTCCCCTGACTCTCTCCCTCCCTGACAAGGCCCTCTCCTTTGTGCCCTAGGAACCTTTGTGCCCTGGCTAAATGCTCACATTTTGTATTCTCCATGGCTCCTGGCACAGAGCCGTATACTCAGAATATAACTTACAGGTCCATCTAAGTCTCCTGACTGGTCCAGCTTATTGTTTTCTATCCATTAATTCCTCTGTGTCTCTCTGATCATTCTAACAACCAGGCCCCCCTTCCCATCAATTCATATCTATCATAACCTGAGATCAGATCCAAAACTCCCATTTTCTGAAGTAATCTTTCTTGATCCACTCCACTCTTATCACAAGTGTACCTACTCTTAAATATTATGAATTCATGTTGTATTAAGACTTTTTTGTTTACTATTGATAGGTTGCTTCAGAAATGTTCAGGTGGTTTATCTAACAATGAGATTCTTCAAATAGAGAATTTTTGGAATCAAAAATTGTTCTGTTTCTGCACGGTGCCTAAGAATAATAGCAATAATTGTTATAAATATTTACTATGTGCCAAGATCTAGCCTGAGTATTTTATGTGTATTGATTCCAACTCTAAGATATTGTTATTAGTATCCTCATTTTCCAGATGAAGAAACTGAGGACCAAAAGATAAAGTAACCAGATTTACATCACACAGCTAGTATACGGCAAAGCCAGTATTCAGATCCAGGTGGTCTGTCTCTAAAGTCCATACTCTTAACCTTAACAGGATTAAACAATGGCTGGAATAGTGTATACTCAAAACATACTTGGTAGGTAATAAACAGTTAAGGGATCCCCTTTGGCAGTTCAAGAGAACACAAAGACTTACCCCCTGCAGATGAATGAGGCCTTGGACAATCTGGACAGTCAGGTTGTTCACTGTCATCATACTGAGAGGAAGGACGGCTCCTTGATTCACCTGGAACCCCAGCTCGTTCTCCCCTAGTATGTCTTCTGAAGCAGCTTTAAAGGCAGCAACAGTAGGGTCCTCATTGCTTACGAGATGAATTTGTTTTAAAGTCCCAGTCAGTTGCATACCTTGGAAATAATTCTTGATAGTTTCCACTATGATCTGTGTACACAAATTCAGAGGGAACCGGAAAATCCCAGAGCTCACGGCTGGAATTGCTACTGTCTCAATGGGCAGCTTGCTAGAGGTGACATACTTCAGAATATTTATAATGGCCTTGCGCAGCTGATAAATACACTTCTCCCTATGCACTTCCTCCCACCGAGGCCCAACAGCATGGATAATATGTCTGCAGGGAAGCCTCCCTGCTCCTGTGCACGCTATTTCACCAGCTGGTATTTTACCAAATCTAGAAACAAATCTTGTACTCTCCTCTTGGATTTCTTGGCCACCAGCTTTCACCAGCGCACGGGCGAGGCCTCCCCCATGGTAAAGGTCTTCATTGGCTGCATTCACTACAGCGTCAACAGCATGTCTGGTGAGGTTATCCTTCCAGACAGACAGCTCTAACCAAGGAGTCAGCCTTCTTTTGAAGACTTGCAGAGACTCACTGTTACCTTCCCCGGCTGGAGAGACCAGGGTAGAGATACAGCCGAATTTATTCTGGAGAACTTTACACAGCTGACTCTCATTATTTTTTAAAATTTTGAAGTCATTGTGATTAATGGGTATTTGCCAACTATGGTTTTCCCCAAGAATGTCTCCAAGAATCTCTGGAAAAGGAGAGAAGATTAAAAAAAAAAGAAGAAAGAAATGAGCAAAGGTTCCTTTGAAAAGTATATAATGCCACCTCAGGTCTGGAGACTGAGTGTCCTATATGCAAAACTGGGATGAACTTCCTCTCGCCCCCTTCCTGGTTCTTTCTCACCTAGATATGTAATTAGACCAAGAATACCTAAGAGTTTTCAATGGTAAATCGTCCATAAAATGCTTAGTTAGTCTTGTGTCTGGCATTTAATAAATACTCCATAATTGGTAGCTATTATGATACAGGGATGGTGGTAAGAAAACTACATATGTAGGGGTTTATGAATTTTACAATTTACATAAAAATGGTGAGTTTGGGAAGAACCATGCTTAAGGCATGAGTATTGGAAACGATTTAATTATGAGACACAAATAAATGGAGGCTTTATTCATAACTTGTTTGCTTAGTCTTTGTGCCTTAGTCTGGGTTTTCTTGGGAGTTGATCCTAGAAAACACCAGGGGTGTGAGATGGGAGGCCAGAGTGGGAAAGTAAGACAAGAAAAGGAAGGACATGAATAGAGGATGTGTTATGAAGCAAACAAAGCTTAACTTCACTGCGGAATAGTATGTCTCAGAGTTATACCACAAGAAGGGGAAAGGAGCTGAAATATTCATCCAACTTCTATCAGTCATTAGTCAAGGATGCTCTGTGGGGGCATAGTCCAGCAAATGGGTTGGAGAATCATACTCTAGTTTCATGGGACAATTTTGGTGGAATTAAAACTAATAGACTGACTTCCGGCCAAGATAGAGGCGTAGGTAGACACACTGTGCCTCCTCGTATAACCAAAATAAGGTCAGCAACAATTTAGAAACAAGATAACAACCAGATCTGACAGAAAATTGAACTGTATGGAAGTCGGACAACCAAGGAGTTAAAATATACACTTTCATCCAGACTGGTAGGAGGGGCGGAGTTGGGCAGCCGGGCGGAGAGGGGTTGAGGCACAAAAAGCAGTGGCACCAGACACGTAATGCAACCCAGGCACTTAAGGCATCCTGGGTGTGTAAGGCATCCTAAGCACAAGACTGCAGTGGGCAGACACTGCACACAAGGCACCTGGCTGTCTGGGCCACATTTGTGTGCAGATAAACCAGGCGAAACTGGGCAGTGAGACAGACATCGCAACCCAGGGTCCCAGTGCTGGGAAATAGAACCTCAGGACACTGATTGAATACACCTGTGGGGGTTGAGGTGCAGGGAGAGACTCCCAGCCTCATAGGAGAGTGCGTTGGAGAGACCCACAGGGTCTTAGAATGTGCACAAGCCCACTCACATGGGAATTAGCACCAGAAAGGCCCAGTTAGCTTGGGCGAAGCAGCAGAAGGGACTGAAATCTCATGGAGAGCAGAGTAAGCGCCATTGTTTCCTCTCGGACCCCGCCCCCACATACAGCATCACAACCCAGTCACTGGGTTGCCCCACCCTGGAGAACACCTAAGGCTCCACCCCTTGCTACTAACAGGAGTATCAAGACAAAAAAATGGCCCAAACAAAAAAACAGATCAAAGCTCCAGAGCAAATACAACTAAGTGACAAAGAGATAGCCAACCTATCAGATGCACAGTTCAAAATACTGGCAATCAGGATGTTCACAGAATTGGTTGAATTTGGTCACAAATTAGATGAAAAAATGAAAGCTATGCTAACTGAATTAAAGGAAAATGTACAGGGAACCAACAGTGATGGGAACAAAACTGGGACTCAAATCAAAGGTGTGGACCAGAAGGAAGAAAGGAACATCCAATCAGAAAAGAATGAAGAAACAAGAATTCAAAAAAATGAGGAGAGGCTTAGGAACCTCCAGGACATCTTTAAACATTCCAACATCGAAATTATAGGGGTGCCAGAAGAAGAGGAAGAGCAACAAGTGGAAAAATTATTTGAACAAATAATGAAGGAGAACTTCCCCAACCTGGCAAAGGAAATGGACTTCCAGGAAGTCCAGGAAGCTCAGGGAGTCCCAAAGAAGTTGGACCCAAGGAGGAACACACCAAGGCACATCATAATTATATTAGCCAAAGTAAAAATGAAGGAGAGAATCCTAGAAGCAGCAAGAGATAAGGGGACAGTAACCTACAAAGGAGTTCCCATCAGACTGTCAGCTGATTTCTCAAAAGAGACCCTGCAGGCAAGAAGGGGCTGGAAAGAAGTATTCCAAGTCATGAAAGGCAAGGACCTACATCCAAGATTGCTCTATCCAGCACAGCTCTCATTTAGAATGGAAGGGCAGATAAAGTGCTTCTCAGATAAGGTCAAGGTAAAGGAGTTCATCCTCACCAAGCCCTTATTATATGAAATGTTAAAGGGATTTATCTAAGAAAAAGAAGATAAAAAACACGTACAGTAAAATGACAGCAAACTCCCAATTATTAACAACCACACCTAAAACAAAAACAAAAACAAACTAAGCAATCAATTAGAACAGGAATAGAACCACAGAAATGGAGATCACATGGAGGGTTAGCAACAGGGAAGTGGGAGGAGGAAGAGAGAGAGAGAAAAGGTACAGAGAATAAGTAGCATAGATGGTAGGTAGAAAATAGACAGGGGGAGGGCAAGAATAGTATGGGAAATGTAGAAGCTAAAGAACTTATGACCCATGGACATGAACTAAAGGAGGGGAATGTGGGTGGGAGAGGGTGTGCACGGTGGAGGGGAGTGAAGGGGAGAAATGGGACAACTGTAATAGCATAATCAATCAAATATATTTAAAAAATAAAATAAAATAAAACAGCCATCAATGGCTGATCAAGGCTATTTGTGTCCAATGTGGGACTCCCCTAATGGGCAATCTCAGGCTGGCAGAGCTCTGTCAGTTTTCCTTACAATCTGATGGCTCCACCTGCCCAGTCTGGTTTCTCCTCTTTTTGTTTCACAATAAACCTTCTGAATTCCTAATGCCATCTCAGTTTCTGCTTCCTTGAGAACCCAACCTGTGACACCGTATTTCATGGAATCTATGCCGTCATTATTATATGCTACCGAGAAAGGAAAATAATACCAATTAAACCATGACATATTACTGATTGATAGGGAGTAGCTTTATTTCAGAGATGTGAAAAACTGTGCATCCTAAAATAGGTAAAATGTGGTAACTAATTATATTTTACTTCAACTCTCATTTCTTATCTCAGCCATGTAGAAAGATCTCTGGTGGTTTGAATTATCTAAAAGCAGCAGCACTTGAGCAGCCAGATCCAACTGGCCTGTGCTTAAATTTCAAGCGGGCCACCCTTAGAATCCGGCAGGTTCCACTGACTCTTACAGCCCTTGTTGAGCAAGGGACAACCAGTGGGGTACCCCTTCTGACCAGTTTCTAGGGCTGTAGTCAGAAGAGTCTCACATCTTGAGGGCAAAGGAAAGGACCAATGGGAACCCTAAGAGAACATGCCTGCTGATGCAAACTGCCTCTGAAGTAGTCCCCCCTCTGAGGCTCAGGCTGGGTTGCCACAAGGTCCTGCAATCACGCACCTGAACGCTTGCAGGGGAGACAGTCTCCTTCTGTGTTCCCCTTTTCCCACTGAGGACAGATCTGAGCAAAGAATTTCTGGAGCAAGACTGAGAGTGAGGTGTTCCTACCTGATTTCTCATTGTAAGCTGCTGCTTCAGCACCCTGTGAAAAATTAGAGTGGTTTTAAAAAAATGGAAACCAAATGACTATAAATTACTGAAAACAAATACAGCCTAATGATCACAAAGCAACAGAAACTGCTAAAAGCCCTGAGTTTGAGCGGGTAGGGGAACATGTGTTTGTTCCTTTGTTTAATCTGTGTGCCTGAAATACTTGAAGTACTGAATGTTCTAGCAAACATTGACCCTATCCCACTTCCTAGAGGCCAATCAGTGCATTTCTAATTCAGGATGAGATGAAAGGTTGGAGACTAACACTTGGAAAGGCCCAAAGGTCATAGACCAAAATGACCCCAAACTTTCAGACAGGCCTCGAATTTCCAAAGGCTTGCAGGGCTTTCCTAGATAGAACAGAAGACACAGGGACATGAGCCACGAGCCACATTAGCTATACCCCCCACCTACCAGTCAGAACCCGCTTTCCATTGCTTATTTCACGGCACTGGCCTGAATGTAGAACTTTATGGTTAAACAAATGAGGTGTCTTTCCTCTCTTTCCTTGTTTTCATCCATCCTCCATAATTCTCCTCCCCTCATTCTGCAAAAGCAGAACTGCTGAATGAGTAGACAGAATCAAAATGATACTGAAGTTACATTTTTAAAAGTCATCCATCCTAATGGTGCCTCTGTTGTTTAGATCAGCATATTCTCGATTCCCTTTGTCTCACATGGTACAAGGAGAAAACTTTTATTGGGCTATTAAAACCAAACCAAAGACCCAGATTTCTTGCTGTTATAGGAAGAACTATTCATGTGCTGATCAAAGTTTGTGATAAATATACATTTATATATAAGTACGTTTACCTTAGAAAAGTCCATCCTCCTAGGACCTGGGGTCTTTAAATGTTTATACTCTGTTTTGTGTTTCTGAGCAAAGACGGTTGTTCCCAAATATGGTGGCCCACTCCTGGAAATGAATACAAAAGATACAATAAGCACTGACCAGATCTTAGGGAAGACTAAACCATAGGAAGACTAAACATGATTTCTGATCTTGAGTAGTTTTTAGTTTTACTAGTGAACAGGCACTATTGTTTTGCTGCTGTCATTACTGTTTACCTTCTATCCTTTGCAGAGACGCTCCAATTGAAACCAGAGTGGCAGTTCAGAGACGGGCAAGAGCCATATGGGCTATAGCAGGGAAAGCTTTATGGAGAAGATAAGACTAGAACCAGACCTTGAAGGATGGAGCAGGTGTTTATACAGTTACAAGAGGAGAATGGTACCAAGCAGTAAGACTGAGCATGGCATTAAAAATAAAATGAGGCCCTGGCTGGTGTGACTCAGTGCATTGAGCACCAGCCTGCGAACCAAAGGGTCATGGGTTGGATTTCCAGTCAGGCCGTGCCTGGGTTGCAGGCCGGGACCCCAGTGGGGGGAGCATGAGAGGCAACCACATATTGATGTTTCTCTCCCTTTCTATCTCCTTCCCTTACCCTCTCTAAAAATAAATAAATAAAATATTTAAAAAATAAAATGAGGAAAAACCAACTATATGAGTGAGCATGAAGAAACCTAGAGAGTATTTGAAGAAAAGAACTGTACTTAGGCCCATCAACGGTGTGTGTACTGAGTTTGTGGTAAATTCCTTGATCTAATAAGAAAGAGGAATATCTGGATAAAAATCAGAAACACCGAAAAATCTATTTTAATGATTGTCTATCAGTTAGGTAGAAATGAAAATGCCTAACAACATAGTAGCCTACACTAGTTGCCCACATAGTTGTCATCTGCCTCTGAAATGATTTGTAATGCCTTTGCAGTAGAAAACTTTTGTATGGCTATCTATAGCATCAGAGGACAGTTATTCTTACATGTCAGGAAAAGCAGCATGTCCAGTACAATCGGAAAGTAAGAAGGCAAGATGCATTTTTTGCCCCCAGAGGGCACTGTTGTTTTCACAAAAGAAGGAAGTCTTCAGTGTTGGCTTTGGTGGTGGGTGGGCTTCCTGGGGGCTTTTGCCTTAGATGGTGTTGCCCTTGTTTTTTTCTATAGACCAGGCTTTTCTATAGACCAGGTGGGGGCAGGAGAGGGTGGTTAACCTCAAAGAAATTAGAAACAAGGAGCATATTGCCCCAAACATCCAATCTCTTCCATTTTAAAAACACTACCAATAACAACAAAAGTCTTCCTAATTTTCCATAACTGGTTTCTACTGTGTTCTTTTTTGCAGGGGCAGCATGAAGAAGATGACTTTTCTCCATCTATCTGCCTGTTCAGCCCACTGTAGTGGGCCCCTGCCTCACCCCCAGGAATCCTCTGAAACTGCTCATCAGTGTCCTCCAGGAGGTTAACCCCAGTAGACTCTTTTCTATCCTTTTTCTTTTTTTAATTATATTTCAGTGCTTATGATATTACAGTTGTCCTGATTTTTCCCCCGTCTTCCCCTCCACCCAACACCCCCTAATCCCTCAGGCAATCCCCACATTATTGTTCATGTCCATGGGTCATGCATATAAGTTCTTTGGCTACTCCATTTCCTATACTGTACTTTACTTCCCAAGGCTATTCTGTAACTACCTATTTGTACTTAATCCCCTCGCCTCTTCACCCATTTCCCCACACCTCCCTCCCTTCTGGCAACCATCAAAACACTCTCCATATCCATGATTCTGTCTCTGTTCTTCTTTGTTTAGTTTGTTTTTTAGATTCAATTGTTGACAGGTATGTATCTATTGCCATTTTATTGTTGATAGTTTTGATCTCCTTCTTTTTCTTAAGTCCTTTTAACATTTCATATAATAATAGTTTGGTGATGATGAACTCCTTTAGTTTTCTATTGTCTGGGAAGGGGGACGCTCTTTATCTGCCCTTTGATTCTAAATGATAGCTTTGCTGGGTAGAGCAAGCCTGGCTGTAGGTCTGTGCTTTTCATGACTTTGAATATTTCTAGCCATCTCTTCTAGCCTGTAAGGTTTCTTTTGAGAAATCAGCTGATAGGCTTATGGGGACATCTCTGTAGGTATGTAACTAACTGCTTTTCTCTTGCTGCTCTTAAGATTCTTTCTTTATCTTTAACCTTTAGCATTTTAATTATGATGTGTCTTGGAGTAGACCTCTTTGCATCCATCTTGTTTGGGACCCTCTGTGCTTCCTGGCCTTCTGTCCTAATTTTTACTTGACCTCTTTCTATAGTTATTGTGTTCTTTGAGTCCTAAAACTCTGCTTTCTTGGTGTCTCCTGTGCCATCTTCCCTTGGTTCTTTTGCTAACTTTCACTTTACAGGCCTTTTGCCTGGATTTACCTCCCTACCATCTCCAAAATCCATGCTCTCTCTCCTGGATTCCACAGCTCAATCAATGATACACCATTTACCCACTCAAGTCAGAAATTTAGAATTTCCTCATTTGCCCCATAACCAAAACATCAACTAGGTCCAAACACCTAAGTCACTTATGCCCCGACACTCCTTGCCCATTGGCCATTTCACTTCAGGGCCTCAGGGCCTCTTGCCTGAGCTATGTCACTACATTTTCTTCAAAGATTTAAATGTGTTTAATTTTACATTTTATGTTTGTATAGGTACTAGTTTAGTGGTTCAAATTTAGAAAGTGTGAAAGGCTCCCTCCAACCCCTAATTGCAGAATTATAAAGTCTGTGCAGTTGTAATTGTGATAGTGCTATCGAATTGCTCTCCATAAAGGCTGACCTATTTCCATTCTTACCAGTCATGTGCAAAGACCTTATCTCTGGCCTCTCTGCTGCCATTCATCCCTGCTTGGAAATGTGTCCTCCACCTGGCTGTCAACACCACATTTCTAACATGCACGCTTGACATGTCACTCTCCTGTTTCCCCAGCTGACAATCTTTCCATTTCTCCCCTCTGATCTTCAAGACCTATCACTATCTAGACCTGTGCTGTCTTTCCAGTGTGGGCCATTGGCCACATGCAGCTAGCTTTTGATCTCCTGAAGTGGGGCTAGACCCAACTGAAATGTGATGTGAGTGTCAGATAAACACCGGATTGCAAAGACTCAGTATGACCAAGAGGATGTAAAAATATAAGTACTTAATATTCATCACATGCTGAATGATTAAGTTAGGATACATAAATGATGAAACTTAGGATATATTGAGTTAAATAACATCATTGAAATTAATTTCACCTGCTTATATTTTTTAAAATATGGCTCATAAAAATTTTTAAATTAGATCATTGGTTTCATTATATTTGTACTGGACAGCACTGGTCTAGCCCCTTCCTCTATCATCTCCCTCGCCCATCTCATCTCCTCCAAGGCCCTAGTGCTCCATGTGTGCCTCCGATGCTCTCCTCCAACTACCCCCAACACACACACTCATTAAGATTCTGCTTCAAACGTCCTCTTGGAGGCATTCAAGAGATTTGCTTCTTCCTTCACAAGTCCACCTCCTTTTACCAGCCTGTGAGGCGGGCGCCCCAGGCTCATCGGTACTCCCTAGTGCACAGGGCGGCATGTGGTCCACACTGTTGGTCAAGACAAGGAATGGGGGCAGAAAGACCCGCAGAGCCCGTCTGAAGCACAGGGTTGGAGGGACACAACAGGTGATAGGTTATAACGCAGGTGAACCATTTCAAATTTTTTAAAATGCAGGTATTAATCTAATTCAGAATGGGAATTACATTTTAGCTGCATATAACTGGAACAACAGTGAGAGCCGAAAGGAATCACAAACTCAGGAGAAACTTTGACTTCCGCACCTGACCAGTCTCGCCCTCACGTGGGGGCCCTGGCTCTGGGGGCCGGCTTCCAGCCCGCCCGCCAGCACAAAGGCCGCAGGAGAGGAGTCGCCCACCGCCCCGGGGTCTGGGGGACTGCGGGACGGGACCTACTCACCCAGCGAGGTCCGCAAGGCAGGCAGCAAGGAGAGAAAAGGGAGCAGCGCTGCCGGGAACAGGAGGGAGCTCAGGGAAAACGAAACTGAAAGTTTGCTGCCCTGGGCGGAGGGGCGGGACGCACCCCTGCCTCATTCCGCGTCCAGCAATGTCCGGAGCAGCGGCACCAGCCCTACGCCGAAAGCCATGGCCTCGAACCCCTGCCCGCCATCCCCGCTGCTGGTGCGGGTGTCCGAGCCCTGCCATCGGCAAAATCTACATTGGAAGCTGGAAAGCTACTTCCAGAGCCGGAAGAACTCGGGCGGCGGGGAATGCACCGTCCGACCCCTGGGTGCCAGCGCGCCCAACACCTTCAAGGTGGAGTTCTTGGAAAGGGCAGGTGAGGTGCAGGCCCGGGGATGGGGGAGCAAAGGTCGTCCCTGGAGCTCACCCCTCGCGCGATTCCGGGCAGACCCAGTGCTAGCTGACCAAGGAGAGAGGGCGGGACAAAGTATGGCACTGTCTTGTGGAGGTACAGGAACCTGGGCCTCTGGCTGCCAAGAGACGCAGCCCACGGTGGCAGACAGAGCCCAGAGGTGCTCAGTCGGCGATCTAGCCTGACTGCGCCTTAAAGTGGACACCTTCTAGCATCCATGTCCCGACTCATCTTTGTCAGCTCTCAGAAGAACAACTTTCCCCTGCCCCCACCCCAGACGCCTGTCACCCCTTGCCATTTAGGTATTCCGCTTTATGTTTTAAATAAATACTCCACTGATTTATTTTGGGGGATTATAAAAATAATACATGCACACCATAGAAAAGAGAGAAAAAAGAATAAAGAACACCTGGAGATAAACAGTGTGAAGGGTTTGGTATGTTTCTTCCAGCCCCTCTCTATGAGTGGCAGTGAACACATATGTATATTTACAGAATTCTGAGTCTGCACTGTTCACTCCCTGTTTTTTCAGTCCACTTTATGTGGGTATTATTATTCCATATGATCGAAAAGGGAAACTGAGACAGTTTCAGAGGCATGACTTTTAGTGAATTGTCAGTGTTTGATTATCATTGATCGTTCATTTGTACAGTAAAACTGAAGCTCCCACTTGAGAGTTTTGAAGAGCTCCCTCACATCCCCTGTCACCAACATACCATCCCAGCATGCAGGGAGCAGCCCTTCCGGGGAGGGTGCTTGGGCAGGGTACAGACGCCTGAATAAGAGGAGTATTTAAAATCACTCCCATGTTTATGTGTATGTGTATGTTTAATGTCTCCACTGAAGCTAAGGAGGGAGTGTTGAAAAAAGAAAAGCACCAAATTCTGGTTGACAACGAACCAGTGACTATTTTCCTGGAACCCACCAAAAATCCAATAGAGAAGAATATGAGACCTGGAATGTCTCAAGTGCAAACACCATCACAAGAACGGGAGAGGTCTGGTGAGAAGCATCCAAATGAAGAACATATTCCTAATGCTGTGGATTCCTGTGTCCAAAATGTGAGTATTTGAAAGAAGGAGCCAGGTATGCGCTTGCAACCTCCTCTTCAGTCTCTGTACCTTTTGTTATTGGCCCAGCAACCATCAACTGAGGACTTACTATGAGGGGGGCACCGTTTTAGGCACTGGGACACAGAAGATAGCAGGTCTCTGCTGGGTGTTGGGAGGTACATAGAAAGGCAATAAACAAATAAAATAAATAAAACAATTTCAGAGAGTGATATGTGCCTTAGAGAGGTACAGGGCCAGGGCGAGTTGGGGAAGGAGGTGGTGCTACTTCTAACCAGTAGTCTGAGACAAACTCTCCGAGGTGACGTTTGGCCTGAGACTTGATTTTTTTCTCAATTTTTCAAATTGTTGTTCAATTACAGTTGTCCCCATTTTCCCCCCATAGCTCTCCCCTGCCCTGCCCACCTGCCCCCTCCCACATTCAGTCCTCTACCCTCCACCCCATGGTCCTTGTCCATGGGTCCTTTATATACATGTTCCTTGACTTGACCCTTCCCCTGGCCTGAGACTTGAATGAGAGGGAACGAGCGATGTGAAGAGTCATTTGACAAATCAGTATCAACTGCCTACTGTGTGCCAGGCACTGTCATGGGAGTTGGAGCTACAGCCAGGAACACACTGGACTCTGCCTTCAGGGACCTCACATTCTAATGAGGGAAATAGACAGTCATAGTAAACAAATAGATTTATAATAAAATGTCTGCCAGTGGTAAGTGCTAGGAAGAAGAATAAAGCAGGACAAATGACAGTGACAGGACCACTACTTTAGTATATCCGGAAAAACCTATCCTATGAGGTAATGTCTGAGTAGAGACACGCTGAAATAAGGGAGCTAGCCTAGCTAAGTGGATTTCTGTGGGAAGAATGTTCTAGGCAGAGGGGAGCACAAGAGCAAAGGCCCCAAGACCGGAGCTTACATCCTGAGCACCAGGAACTTCAAGGAGGCAGGCCAGTGTGGCTAGAGGGCAGTGAGTGAGGGACAGAGTGGTATGAGAAGAACTTGGAGAGGTACTCAGAAGTCAGGTGTTTGGGGATGAAGGTCAGAACTTTGGCTTTTCACTTAAATGTTGGGGGATTCATCATGATTTTGAGCCTGGGGAGCCTAGTGTGATCTGATTTCTGTCTCTAAAGGATCACTTTGGTTACTGTGTGGATAACTGATTGTGGGAAGGGGCTAGAGTGGAAGGTCAGAGCCCAGCCAGGAGGAGTTGCAGTGGACCAGGTGCAAGGTGGTAATGGCTTGGACTCTAGGGTGGTCCTGATGGCAGTGTAAGGAGTGGCTGGATTCAGAAAGCATTTTCAAGGAAGATCTAGAGGAAGGATATTACACGCAGAGGAAATAGCATGTGCAAAGACCTTGAGGGGTAAAAAAACATTAGAAATATTGCTTTTATATTATATTCAATTTGCCTATCTTTTTTTAGCCTAATCTAATGTGCTTGTCTTATACTTGAGTTTCTAAAGGCTGAGAGCTTAGAGGGTCCAGTAACATTGCATGTAGTTAGGTGTTTAGTTAAAAAAAAGTGGAGGGGGAGGGCACAGAGGGGATTGAAGATGAGAAAAAAACAGTAATGGGAAAAACATCCTCAGATTTATGACTCCCTTCCAAGCTCACAGACTCTTTTGTGAGAACCATAGCAAGTTCTCAGAATGACAAGTGCCTTTTCTCCACTGCTTTCCCTAAGGCCAAACAGATAGTGGCAACTGTAAAATCCAGACTGTTAGTCCACAGTGCCTTTTAAAAATTCTCATGCCCAGCCCTGGCTGGTGTGACTCAGTGAATTGAGTGCCAGACTGAGAATCAAAGGGTCGCCGGTTCCATTCCCAATCAGGGCACGTGCATGGATTGGGGGCCAGGTCCCCAGTAGGGGGCATGCGAAGGGCAACCATATATTGATGTTTGTCTTTCTTTCTTTCTCCCTCCCTTCCCCTCTCTCTCTAAAAATAAATAAATAAAATCTCTAAAAATAAATAAAATAAATTCTAATACCCAGACTCTACATTTACATCAGGCTCACTGAAGATGTGCCTGGGCCTTGGCTTTTTTTTTTTTTCCTTTTAACTTCCGAAGTGATCCTAATGTGCAGACAGGGCTAAGAACCTCTGGGCTATAACGTGCTACATCCTGTGTAAAAAGGATTTGAAAGTCATCCTCTGCTAAGGGAGGACATACGTAGCAGTTGTTTCTCTAGTCTTTAGACATTCTCTTGAGAGGAGACTGTAGGCCTGCATGTCTGAGAGATTTCATTTCTTCTTTTGAAAATTTCAGATCTTCCTTACCGTCACGGCTGAACTGAACTGTAACCTGTTCTCTAAAGAGCAGAGGGAGTGCATAACCACTCTCTGCCCCAATGTCACAAAAATAGAGGGCTACAATGGAATTGAGAGAGTGCGTGGTGACTTCCAAGATATTGAAAAAATACATGGCTTCTTGAGTGAGCAACTCCTAAAAAGTGAGCGGAAACATGAATCATCCCCTTTGACAACAGAGCGGGAGCCACTCCAGCAAGGCCAGAACAGTTGTGTTTCTCCCTCTGAACCAAAAACCAAGTCAGAAGGAAAAAGCAATTGCTATGAAGTTCCCTTGCTTCTCTTTGAGTACTTCAAATATACCTATCCTGGAAAAATGGACTCAGTAGAGAAAAGATTTGGTATGAAAATAAAAAGTCGGGAGAGTTCTCCTGATATGGTCTCTTTAGATTTCACCTCAAGTCAATCAAGTGACATCAGATCAGCTGAAGAGTCTTTTATCCATGAGTTTCAGCAGAGCATAGGAACTATGAAGAAGGTATGTGTTGCATTGGCTGACAGTAAGCAGGCAAATAAAATCAAACAGAAACTGAGCTGCCAGTTTCAAAAGCTTTATATAAAGGAGAATGGAGGAGAATTAATTCTTATGGGTACCCATGATGATGTTTCAGCTGCCAGACATTTTATTGCCTCCCAAATTTCTGAAAGTCCTGTCGAGGCTCCTGTGAAAATATTGACTCTGTGTACAAGGAACAGAATTGAGGTTGACACGGCACAGTACAAGCTTTTAGAAGCTGAATTACTCCAGGAGATATCAGAGATAGAACAAAAGTACAACACTCAAAGGAAGGTTTGGGAAGAAAGTCAGAAAACCTGCATTGTATTTGAATCTAAGGACAAGGAGTTAGATCTGTCTGTGCATGCTTGTGCAAGTTTCACTGATGCCTATCAACATGTCTCATGTCAGCTGGTGAGAGAAGTTCTTCCATTGAAATCTTTGGGCAAGGAGAGGAAGGACTTATATGGGAGCAAGTTCATTGGTGACTTTAGAAATAGGCATCCAGGTGTATACTTTGTGCTAAATCAAGAGTCAATGATCTTTATTGGGTTGCCAAATCATCTTGCAAAGGCAAAGCAGTATGTCTTAGGAACAGGGCGAATGTCCCTGTTAGCTGGACAGAAACGGAATGAGGATCATGAAACACCGATGGACATTGATGGGAATGATTCAGAAACAGCTTCACCAACATCCCAGCACTCTGCCAGTTCTCAGGCGTCGGGAGTGGACAAGGAAGAGGACATATGTGCCATCTGTATGGAGCCCATTAGAAACAAGCTAGTACTATCAAAGTGCAAGCATGGATTCTGCTTCCCCTGTATCAACAAAGCCATGATGTATAAGCCAGTCTGTCCTGTGTGCCAGACTTTGTATGGTGTCCAGAAAGGGAATCAGCCAGAGGGAACCATGACTTTCAAGGTCCAAAAATATGCACTTCCAGGTTATGAATCCTGTGGCTCCATTGTGATTAATTATTTGATGAAAGGAGGCATACAAACAGTAAGTGTTTCTGAGATCCATTGGTTTCTTTCCGGTGTACTGAGCAAAGAGACTGTGCTGTCGCCAATGAGTGGATTTCCCAGGGACTTATTTCCATGGTCATATGCAATGGCTTTAAATAGTGATAAAAGTAACAATCTTTGCCTATCACTTATGTTTTGTGTTTATTAAGGGAGAGAAAGGGTGGGTGGTGACTGATCATGTATTAGGGTGGGGAGAGCCAGGAAGGTGGATGGCATTCCCAGCATGCATTTAGGAAAAGAGGAGAAATATGAATTTATCAATACTTTTTTTTGGTTTTGATGACTTCTATCTGCAAATGAATATATTTGTCTGGGTAGTGGAATTTAGACTCAGGAGTGTGTTTATGCAACATTGCTTTGTCTTCATGCAGGAAGAGCACCCAAACCCAGGAACTCCATATTCTTCAACACAGCGAACTGCATACTTGCCTGATAATAAGGAAGGACGGGAAGTTTTGGAACTGCTCCAGAAAGCCTTTAAACAAAAGCTAATTTTCACAGTGGGGGAGTCTCGAGTTACAGGACTCCCAAGTGCCATTACATGGAATGATATCCACCATAAAACGTCCATGACTGGGGGACCGGAAAGGTGAGAGCCTTTTGAAATAAAATGATTGCTAAACAGAACTTAGAGCTTATAAGATATGGCAGCTTGAGGATATGGCTATGAGGGACTCTTTACAGCAGTGGGATTGGGTACAGTACAGTATTTTGAGAGATGTTAATCTCAAAGGCAGATTGGATTCCATCACCTACTCTCCCAGCCACAAAGTATCATACAGTTACTAAATTCTGCATCAAAAGGCAGGAGGCTTCAAAATCCGAGATGAGTGACATCTCAGGTGACTTGATTTGAGGTTTCCTGTTTATTTGAAGGGTAGGTCCTAGGAACATTATTTACTTTGCCTCCTTTTAAGATTATACTTTCTTCTACCCATTCCTTCCATCACTCCATAGAGATCCTAAAATCACTTGGCTAATAGTACTCTAGAAAAACTCTTATTTAATGTTGTGAAAGTTGTCTTATAGGCAATCCAGTTGTTCTCAGTGAAATTCAGATACAATACCTCAACCTATAGTACTCAAAAGGGTCCTGAGACTTTTGCAAATTTTCCAAACTTGAAAATCCTCCTGTAGCACACACTACATTTTTATATATAAAATATAAAAATATATACTATACTATATTTTTATATATAACATATGTTATATTTTTATATATAAACCACTTATTTCAATATAGTATGGTATAACTTTATGAGAGTCACTGCTGACCACAAGCTGAAAATACAGAATGTCTTGTTGAAAGGCAGATGCTGGGCAGACAGCTAGGCCCACTGACTAGGACTCACATTCGCACACTAACAAGTGGTTATAAGTCATTCACCTTCAGGAGTGCTTGTTAATGTTTGCAACACAATATTAATGCCAGCAACCTACTCTACATATTCTTTAAAACCCTGTGTGATGACGCTAAGGGGCTTTTCCTTCTGCAGCTATGGCTACCCTGATCCTCATTACCTGAAACGCGTCAAACGGGAGCTGAAAAATAAAGGAATTGAGTAAGGAGACTGCTGGAAGGATGTCTGGAGCCATGCTTTCGAAAGACATGGTTGAAGGAGCAGAGTAAATATCCTTATGTAGAAAGACCTTTTACAAATGTTCGTCTCAAGGGTTCATGGAAGAGTAAGAATTTGTTATCTGTCGTTTTTGGAGTGCTACTTTTTATGGAAGACAAAATCCCCAATATCTGTGTGACTTTTGCTGCAGGGCTGTTACGCCTCATTCTTGAGTCATTGTTGCAGGGAGGAGGGGATGGCGGGTAGTGGACCTAAAGTCATCTTCTGTGCTCTGCAGTCAAAACACTAGCTGCCACTCGATTCTCTTTTTATTGCCATCTCTGGGGTGGTCCTTTAGTTTTTTGTTGGTTGATTTGCCTTTTAAGTACCGTGAAAGTAAAATCCTAGTGTGAATGGGGGAAGTAGGGAGGCGTTGGTTATGAAAAAATTAAGACACATGTTCCCCTCCTTCATGGCCAGAAAAGTGACCAGGAGCAGAGATTGGGCAACCTTTGGTAATAAAGAGCATAAAGCTATTATTTTTCATGACACAGAGCCTGGTATACAGTTGATACTATATTCCATTTTTTGGAAAAAAATTCCAATTTTTAATACATTTTTGGTACCAGACTTAGGTGGCTAATACCACAGCAGAGGAATATATGCTCCCTAAATCTTTGTCAGAGACAGGAGTAAGGAAGCCATTTCTGGAGTCCTCACCACTGATTTGGAAAACTGAGTTTCTTATTTGGTTATCCACATTGCAACCTCCCTCCAAAAATGATGAATAAGGTGTTTTTTTCTTTTCTTAAACATACGCATACACACACACACATATTTGATCAGAGGGCAATAGCTAATATTTACTGTAGACATATTTTGTCCCCTTTATAAGATCTTTACATTCGTGTGGTTGATACTACTAGTATCTCCATTTTATAACTGAGAAAGCTGATGCACGGGGAGGACACCTTGGCAAAGGTCACATAGTTAACAAGCGGAAGTGCTAGGATTTAACGGAGATAGCCAGGCTTCAAGGCTTCTGTACCGCAGTGTTTCTCCTCCACAAAGCTTGATGAGGAGTTCCCATTATCCTGGGCTTCTCTCAGCAAATTTCCTCTGAAGAAGTCTTATTTGAAGAACTTAAAAACCCAGAATCTTTTCCTTTGTCTGGAGAGTTGAGGAAGCTTAAATTAATGATAGGCTTTTTTTTTTTTTAAATCAGATGATACATTTAAATTTTGGTGATTCATTAAAGTCTTTACCATTATGATTAGTTCTAAGCTTTAGCTAAATTTGCTTCAAATGAACTCAAGTTTGGTTCCTGCCAAGGTCCAGATCCTTGATATAATGCCGTGTGTGCATAGGCAGTTCAGCGGTGTGAGCAGTCCATGAGCCTGTGGATTGCTGCTTTTGCTCTGTGGAAGGTATTATCACATGTATCTGCTTTCAATAAAGTTACTTCCACATTAGGAACAGATTGTCTGTGTTCTTTCCCCATTCCTTTTTTCTTTTCCCTTAGGTTGAGATTCTGGTGGTTTCCCACAACATATAGAGTGTACAACAAAATCACTTTTGACTTCACTATTGCCACTTTCAGCTGCGAAAATCACATTTAGTATTATTTTTCCTTAACCCATAGAGTACTACAAAGGTAAGAGCACATTGTAGGTTTTGACTCTTCTCTCCTTCTAGAGAAAGCATCTACAACACCTTATCAAACTATACCTGCCACCTTCTTGCCCCTAGAATTTCTGTTTCACCTTTTCCAACGTTGGTGCTAGAATACCCAGGTGGCTCACTGGGCACCAGCAAATCAGGGCACCCTTTTCTCCAAAGAGAAAGATAATTGAAAATAATATTGAGGTATTTGATGTTTTCCTAAAGATAGTAAGCTTCTGCACCCAGATCCAATGTGTGGGTTTCCCCCCACACACATCCAAGCAATTTTCTGACACCAGCAAAATGTCCCACAATTCAACTCAGTTCTGACACTATCTACCAGGAGAAAATATCAGATTCCCCAGGTTAAGGGCTCTGTCCCTTAAGACTGCCCTATATTTCAGATGGCAATAATAAACCCTGGTTGTTACCTGGGCCTCTGCTGAATAGCTATAGATCTTAGGTTCCCATGATACTCTCCTTGTAATTTCCTAGAGCAACACCCAGAATTCAGGGAACCAGTTTACTCACTAGATTATCTGAGTATTACAAAAGGACATGACTTGGGGCCCTGGGGTGTGTGTCTCGGTTGGAGTGTCGTCCTGTACGCCAAAAAGTCGTGGGTTTGATTCTCGGTCAGGCCATTTGCCTGGGTTGTGGGTTTGGCCCCAGTCGGAGCACATATGGAAGGCAACTAGTCTTATGTTTCTCTCATGCATAGATGTTAAGGGTGGTCAATGAGGTGGGCTATGAAAGAATTCACAAAGAGAAGAAAAATGCAGAACGCAAAGCTTTTTATTGACTTTCCAAGACTGGAAAGGGGCATATTGTGGAGAGATGTGTTAGCTTCAAAAGGTGGGGGCTTTGAGCTTTTATTGGATCACAACTGGATTATAAAAGGGTGGGGGGGGGTTGCTGTTGTGTGGCCCCTGGGCTGTTGGGGGTGTTTTAGCACAGGAGATTTCAGTTGGTTTTGCAAAAGCTGCAGTTTGCTCCAATGTTAACTTTTGCCTTCCTCTGTGGGGGAGGTTAGTCACACTTTGTTCTTGCTTTCCAATAATTTCCAGTCCTGGGGACATAAGCTCAAAAGAGGAAAATAGTAGTCACATTTAACAAGGTCATAGGCCTGCTTGGCAAATGGAGACACCAGAGCAAACAGCACATGCTTTATCCTTTCAATAGATGTTTCTCTCCTCTCTTTCCCGCCCTTCCCCTCTCTCTAAAAATCAATAAGCGTGTCCTCGGGTGAGGATAAAAACAAAGATATAACTCAGGAATGACCGACCAGATGAAAGAGATGCTCAGGGAAAGGGCATGGAGCGGGCCACTCTGTCAGCACCTTCACTTGTCACCAACGCAGAAGCTCTCTGAACCCCGTCTTTTTGTGGTTTGATGAAGACTTCATTTGTTACACAGGCATGGTTGAGTAAATTATTGGCCATTGGTGATTTAACTTAATTTCCAGCCCCTCCCACCTCCCTATAGGTTAGATAGTGGAGCTGAAAGTGTCAACCCTCTCATCAAAACATAGTTGCTTCCTCTGGCAACCAGGCCCCATCTATAGTCACCTGCTTAATATGAGTCACCTCATTAACATAAAAAAACAGCTTTATGCTCTCAGCCTTCAGGAAATTCCAAGGGTCTTAGGAGATCTGTGCCACACAAACTGGGACAAAGACCAAATGTATTTTTCTTATAAATCCCAACATCACAGATAGCATTAAAGCAGTCATTAGGAGAAAAATCAAACCTTAGTGGTACTTCCTTACATTGATCTTACGGTGTAGTACTGGGTTTGCTTTGATTTCCATATGCGGGTTCGGCACTATTTTCTTTTCTATTGATAAGAGATCTGAGTCCTTTAAACACGGAGCCTTAGAAAAAAATCCAGAAGTTAACACCTTGTTTGGGAGGTGCAAGCCCAGGTCAGTGCAGGTAGGGACAAACAAAACGAGAAGTGAGGTCAGCTAAAATGCAACAGGGTACAATGCCATGGGTTACCACCCCGGCTACTACTTCACAAAGAGCTGTGAAAAGACACAGCAGGTTTTCTCCGCAGCTTTATTTGCTTGGCATAGGAGTTGAAAAAGACTGCAGAACTCATTTTGTTGAAATGCCTTATTTTAAAGAGGAGGGAACTTAGTTTTATTTCCTGGGAAAACAACAGACAATGTAGAATGTATTACAGTTAGAGTACACTCAAGTGTCATCTTAGTGGCACCTTTGGCTTCTCCCTCGTGTCCTGCATGTCTGTCCATCACCACCAGTCCTGCCTCTCCTTCACTTTAAATCTCACTACCCAGTTGACATGTCCAGAGTTCTGTCACCAAAATGATTAAAATACCCACTAAAAACTCTCTCTGTCCCCAACTCTTCCTCCTCCCACTGCAAACTATCTTTTGAAAAAAGTAGCTCTGATCTCATCACTCCTCTGAAGATGTGCCTTCAGTGATTCCACGATGCTCCCAGAGGAAGATGGCAGGGCAGTGAGTGGCAAAGTACCTCCACCCCAGGCTGAGAGAGGAGGAAGAGTTCAGTTCCTCCCCCGGCACCTGTCCCTGACAAAGCAGGAAATAATATTAAATAAAAATAATTTATACAAAATGGTTCATACAAAGAGCTGTAGAAGAGGGAAGAGATGCCTCTGTGAGAGACTGAGATGACTGGAAGGGCCAGGAATGAGGGAAGACACCGCCACCTCTCCTAGTCCCTAAAACAGAGCCCTCCAGCTGCCCAAGGCCTGGAAGGGGACTTTGGCAAGCAGGGGGAGGGCAGGGGGGGGCAGAAAAGGGCCAAGAGGTCCTCAGGGGGCCAGGCTGGTGAGCAGGCGGGCAAGTTTCAGGGCCTGCCCTGCCTGCTGTGTCACACACTGCACCATCTCTGGGGCTGAAGTCCGGGAGGGGTAGCCCAGGGCAGCCCCCTTGACGGTGAACACAGGAGCTCACAGTGCCTGGCCCAGTGCTGCACCTGCAGCCCTGATCTGTGTTAGTGAGGGCTGGAGGCTGTCAGCCAGCCCAGTGTGTCCCCAGCAGACATCAGGGGATGAGCAGCCACCAGCACCCACTTGCCACGGGGCATGAAGAAACATGGGGGCTGCTTGACCCAAGTGCCCGACAGCAGGGCTGCCTGCAGTGCTGAGTGGTGGCTCTGGCACTGGTCTGCACAGAAGCACAGGAGCTGTAGGTCTCCAGTGGGCAGAACCAGCCAGTCCCCTGTGGAAAGGACCTCCTGCTACTCCCGTGGCCCCCCCGCTCCAGCAGTTCAGGATCCCAAGGGCAGGCCTTACCCAGGGGGCTAGATCTCTGAGAATAATGATTTAAAACCAAAAATGCTACACACTCTAAGACTTTATCTCTTTTAATCCTTGCAATAATATGGAGTTGTTGTGGCTACACCCATTGTACAGATGCCATTGACTGACATTACTCGACTGATAAACTATAAAGTCCACAACTTAGACCTAGAAGTTGTCTAATGGCAACCTCTGTTCCAAAAGGGTGACATAAACCCGAGGCAGCTGTTATTTGCCAACTCAAGATTGCAACCTAAGGCAGAAGCTGTTTTCATAAAAAACGAAAGGGAAAGCTCTAGGCTTTTACCAGCCTGCTGGGTGGGGCAGGCCGGCAGTGGGGGTGGATGGAGCTGAGGACCTCTGCCCCCGGCTCCCCGCTGCTGATGTGACTGTCAGTCCCGGGACCGAAGCCCGCACCATCCTCCCAGCCCCGCCCGCTGCCAGGGCCCAAGAGCTTGCACACTAAGTTGCAGGAGTACTTTCAGAGCCAGAAGAGCCCCAGAGCCTCAGAAGAGATCCGGAGGGCGGTAGCCTGAAGTCTGCTAGGAACCGGGCAACCCGGCTTCCTGGCGCTCTTCCTCGAGGAGGATGGTGAGGGGCTCCGGCAGTGGGAGGGTGAGGAGGGGGCGGCAGAGCTGACCCACCTGGCGCCCGGTACAAGCGGCACATTTTGCAGCTCAGGGCTGCAGAGACCCTACGTCCCTCAACACCCTCTCTTCTCGGGAGGTGCTTAACACCCTGACTCGTCCCAGAAGAGAGCAGAGGGCAGGGCATGTTTTCTGTAGAATGTCTGAGCATGTCCCCCTGAAATTTTAAAAAGTTCGTTGTGAATTAGGAATATTGGTCCTTTATCTTTGATGTATGTTATGAGTATTTCCTTTCTGTTTGTCATTTGTCTTTTGAGCTTGCTTATGGTAGTTTTTTCCCCACACACAAACTTTTTTTTTTATGTAGTAAAATTTACCAGTCTTTTGTTTTATTACATCTGGACCCTAGTCATATTTTTAGAAGTTTTCTCCTGCACCCAGATTATCATGCCCCATGCTTTTTTCTATCCTTAAAAAATATTTAGATCTCTGGTACATTTGGAACTTATTTTTGTATATGGTGTGAGGAATGGGTCTAATCTAATCTTTTTTCTGAGTGGGTGTCCCGTTGTCATACACCCAATTAGGCAAATCCATTTAAATCCCTACGTGTAGAGCTCCCTTTCTGTTTCATTAGTTGGGTTTATTTAAAAGATTACCACTGCCTCAGTAACTTGAGATACAACCATTATCATACACCATGTTTTCCTGTGTCATTTGGCTGTTTCTGGAACTTCTGTTCCACTGATCTGCTTATACATCTGTTGCAAAGAGACTTTGTCCTGTATTGTAATGTCAGGGGATGTTGTGTATATTAACACCAGAGCTGGTCCCCCTAACAGAACTTTTCCTCTTCAGTGTTCTCTCTTTTTTTTTTAAGATTTTATTTATTTATTTTTAGAGAGGGAAGGGAGGGAGATAGAGAGAGAGAAACATCAATGTGCAGTTGCTGGGGGTCATGGCCTGCAACCCAGGCATCTACCCTGACTGGGAGTTGAACCTGTGACACTTTGGTTCACAGCCCGCACTCAATCCACTGAGCTACGCCAGCCAGGGCCAGTGTTCTCTTAACTGTTCTTGTTTGCTTGTCTTTCCCCATGAACTTCAGGACTGACTTCTGATTTATGTTCAGTGTCAAAAAAATTCATTGGAATTTTCATTAGGATTTCATTAAATTTATAAATAAATTACAGACAGCTGACATCTTGAGATGGTGTAGAGATGTTCTAACGAAGAACAAAGGTGGCCATTTCATGCATCCATGTCTACTCATTTCGTTCTGGAAATTTAGAAATTTTACCACCCTATGTGCCACTGCATTAATTTGTCAACCTGCATTTCTTGAGTATCTGCTAGGTTATAGATTTCTTTTAATTTTTATTGTTATGGTTTTTATGTGACTCCATTTAAATTGCTATCTGTATATCTTGTTTCATTAGTTGAAAATTTTTCACCTTTGTACAATTAGTTAAATAGATATAGAACTTGCATTCTACTACCATTGGGGTGTGTAAAGGTAATATTTTTGACTTACTAGGGGTTACTATTATTGTGTTTGGGTGTTTATTATGAAGTACGAATTGATGCGAATTGATGTCTAATTTTCTTCATGATGAAAATTAACTTCCCAACAATATTTATTAAGTTACAATTTATCTCTTCATTTTCTTGTTCCTCTTAATATTTCATATGTTAAACTTTTTGATAGATTAAGGTTTATGTTTGGAATGTCTATTGTATTCTTGTCATATTATCTATTCTTAATTTAGAAATGTTTAGTTCTGTAATTATTACTTTAAGATGCATTTTTAAAGAGACTATTTTTTAGAGCAGTTTTAAGTTCACAGTAAAATTGGCCCTCTATCAAGGGTTCAAAACAATAAAAAATGGAAGTTTCTATTCTCTTTATAAAGTCTATCAATATCTGTCATACTCAGTCTTTTTGGTGAATCTGCAGCATTTTTTAACTTTGGTTATCTCTGTAGATTGCCCTTTCATTATGCAGTCGCAGAAACTTCTTTCTTTTCAGTAACAAGTTGTAGCTCTATTAATTCATGTCAGCACTTGGGCATCATCATTTACTGTCATGTTTGTTATGTTTGTTTTCCTGTGATCTGGTGAGTAGATTGGACTTTACAAAGCATACTGTTTAACTATAATATTTCTAAAAATAAGGCAATGAGTAAAATCTATTTTTCCAAAGTATTTAAAACAGCAGCAAGTAACATAAAAACCAGAGCATTTCAAATGTCAAATCAGATGTAAAACTAACACCGAAGTGTTTCTCTCTCCCTAAAAATTGCTGACTTGGAAGGCCGCAGTGCAAAAGTAATACTTTTTAGAAGAGTAAAGTGAATGAAATGGAAGTGGATGAAATAGATGAATTTCCAAAAGCCCCCTCATAAACCTCCCTGTTGGTTGCATTTTATAATATCCTTTAAAAATGGTATTCGTTTAACTTCTGTCAGGTTATTTTGAATTGCTCATGTATCATTGTTTGTATTTGTTGAATCTGTAAGGGCCAGATTTTTCAGAAAAAAATCACTTCTCCAATATTATAATGAACGTCAATGGGAAAATCAGATTAATTTTATAAAACTTCACTGCAAAGGGACCATGAATGGAATGGATATGTTTCATTAGGTGAGGATCAGCTCCGCTGCAGCCATGAATGTCTCATTTTTCAGTGAGCTGCTTGACAATGGTGCCATTTTAGGGAGTAGACACATCATATTTCAGAGTCTCATTAGTATCAAGATTTCTTCTTGTGCCATTTTGTCTGAAAAATGTCTACCTTTCATTTTTCATTTCTTAGTGGTGGACACCTACTTGTCCAAAAAGCTTGCCTTCAATGAAAGGCCCATCTTTGTGTTTCCCTATTATGTGTCTTTGGACACAGCCTTGCATGGAAGGGAGAAGCCCTTGAGAAAGTTGCTGGCACCATTTTTGGTGGCCTTGGATCCTCTCATGTGGAAGAATCTTACAGAGAAAGCATCACCTGATTGGAATGAGAACTTCTAAAAGGGAAGGAACTACTATGAGGTATCATGGCCCCAAGTCAGCTGTAAGGAGCTAGAGGTAACACTCAGGTCTGCAGCCACCCAGTTCACTCAAGGAAGAACAAAGGTCAATATCATCAAGACCTGGAAAGGAGATGTTTCTAAAACAATTTTCTCATATCATGTCTAAATATTGTCACCAAATTGAATGTGAAGCCAACACGGTCTGGGGGTACATAAAAAAGAGCATAGAGGATGATAGGATTTTGATTGATATGTTCAAAGAGATGGTCATAATAATAGGTTGGAGGATGTGGAAAGAACTGTAATACAACTAAAGAGCAGCCAAAACATTGTGACAGAGAATGTGGCTGGTTCTCCAGGAAGGTGTTCTAAGCTTCACATCAGTGCTTTGAAAGAGTCTATACCCAAAGAATGTTGAGTGTGGGAGATAATTGGCAAATCTTTCATCATCAAAGGAGAGTGCAGAGTGAAGAAGACAGTCCCTAGCAAGTGAAGAGGGTTGCTCCAGAAGCCCATTCCCTGCCTGTCTGCAGTTTTCTGTTTGTTACAGAAACTAGAGTATAAAAAATTCTCCAAGACTGTTTGAAGCAAAGAAAATTCATATCCTTTTTGAGTTAGATTCGACATGGGGAATACACTTCACTACATGGGTTACTACTGACCAAATGATGGCTGTTGCCTGAGCTCTTTGTTGAGAAAGATTTTGAGACCGTGTCTGGGTTGATTGAAAAAGAGTGCTGCTACCAGTGAATAGTGTCTGTCACAGGTGCAAGGGGTGGTGGGGAAAGGTGACATGTGACATGTTTTCAGCATGCAGTTCCTCTTCTGTGAAGAGCAGATTCAAGAACTGTGTCTTTCATTAGCTAGTAGTTTGAGCAAGTAGCTTCGTCTCTTTGCACACCAGTTTCCCTTTGAGGAGAATGAAGCTTCTGTGCTGCATGATCTGTGTTGACTCTTTAAATTTTAAAATTGTATGACTGATTACTAGTCAAACTAATAATGCATTATTATGGAGAACTACAGAGTGTGTCTTGCTGTGGGTTTCCCCAGAAGAGGACCTGAGACAAATTCAAGCACAAGTGATTTAAATAGGAGAGTCAAGGACACTGATGGGGTGTGTTATTACATCTGTTACCACTTAATCCCACTGGGGAAATCAGTGTGAGTCCTATCTGGGAGGCAAGGCTGCTGGGATAATTTTACACCAGCTCCTGACAATCGTTGAATGAGGGCTTGAGGACAAGGGAGGGCCGCTTAGTTTACCTCCACTTCCTCTCTGCTTCCTCTGCCACACTGGCAAGCAAAGCAGACTTTGGCACTACATAGAGAAAGTCTGCAGGAAATACAGTTGGCTATATGACTGAGGGGCCCTTAAATAGTAAGAGCCAGAGGAAATGGACCAGGTCTGCTGGGCTAGCATTTTTGGGGGAACAAGTAAAAGAGCTCATTGTCAGTTGGGGTATTAAGTACAATCAGTACTCAAACACCGTGATAATAAATTACTTGCTTTGGAATCTTACGGCTGATTATAAATTGAGTTAGAGAAGTCTGTGAAATCTAATAGTTATTTTTTGTTTGGATACCTATGAGGAAAGTCTTCAGGTAGAATCACCTGGTAATGCAGTTTACTGCTTTCTTCACAGTCAGGCAGCTGGAAAGATCGCCTTTCGATCGGAAATGTTCTAGCCTCAACCCAAACCAAAGAAGGTCTGAACCTCGTGTTGATAAGAGGAGATGTTTCATATTTCTGTGTAAGTGGTACTATTTAGTAAGTCTACGATACGGTCTTATTAACTGGTTCTGTGATTAAATGTCAACCACTAAGATCATATAAATTTGAGACAGTAAACCCTCCTGAGGCTCATGCAGTGCTATACTTACCATCTTCTATATTCCTCTACCTATGCTTATGTGGAGAGATCCAAGTCTAACCACAAAACGGGTTGTGCAAAGTCACCTCTTTTATTTTTGAATAAATTATCTTGACCTACTCTCAACCCAATTCTGTCTTCTTCTCCTGTTCCATCAGCATTGATGGTGAAAACACTTGTGTATCACATTATATCATCACCCTTCACAAACACACCCTGTCGCTCCCGCCTGAACATTTTCTGAGACACGGTAGGAACGAGGAGGGGGAAAGTTGACCAGTATAGGTACTAAATGCTCAGCTAGGCTCTTGCCTGCCCTTCTCCTCCCACTGCTTCCTTTTCTTTGGAATCACCAAGGTTAGCAGGCCTTGGTGCTCCATCTATAGTTGACATCTATGCAACTCAATCCTGGCTGCAATTCAGAGTCACATGGAAATCTTTTAAAACTACCAATGTCCAGTCCCCACCCCTAGAGATCCTGATTTTAATTGGTCAGGTGTGTGTTCTAAGTGTCAGTAGCTTTTGAGAGCATTCCAGGTGATTCTAATATGTTGCTAGGTCTGAGGATTATTATTGATTTGGAGTCTTCTTCGGGATTGTATAGCCCCCACCATTTTGACACTTGATATTGAACTTCAGATGGCACACATTTGAGAACAATGGGTAGAGAACCCTTCTGAGAAATTTAGAGACTCATGGATTGTGAGCCACAGGAAATATTCTTTGCTTTTGCAGCAGCTAATAACACAGCAGAGGTGAGGCAGCTAGCCCCTTTCTTCATGTTGTCTAGAATAGAATCCTTAGATTCCTTCATCACATGGCTTCAGGACTTTGTCCTCAGATCTGCTGGTTAAGAAGTTGAATCTTATCATTTTACCCAGACTTGATCTGACACTAATCAAACTCAAGAGACTCATTTGTAAAATGGAATTGTAATTATTTAATTTGTAATGAGAGAGATAATTGCCATGGCTAATGGTAATAGTGAGCTCTGTAGATGACTATTATGAGATTGCTTGGTGAATATAATCAGACCAGAAAAGAACCAAATGACATAAAAGTACACAAAGTTTCTTTATCACTCTAAGAATTGGCATAGTGCAGTGGTTAAAGCCAGTATGAATAGTGTTCAAATACCACTCTACCACTGATCAACCATTAATCTTGATTAATATCTCCTTTGTGCCTCAGTGTCCTTATCTATAAGTATGGATGATGACGATGTTAACATTTTTGTGAGGTGTAAATAAAATAGTTCATATAAAAGCACTTAGTACCTTCTTGGCACTTAGTAAAGACTCAGAAAATTATAGTTATTATCATTATTCACTTAAAATTGACCACTTTAAATTTCACCTCACCCAGTTACTACTACAATCTAACTGAGAGATGTATTATTTACCCTTATCTTATAGTCAAGGAAACCATGGTCTTTCCACTATGCAGTCTATTAAGTCGATTGTTAATCCCTTGTTAACTCACATAAGAGTACACCATTGTACTCTTCTAATCTCACCATTGGTTGATGCTGTGTAAATTTTGGAACCCTCTCAAACTTTCCTTGTCCGGTTAGTTTCCAAGCCTCTTTCTACAATGTCTCTTATACACACCCCCTCCATTTCATTCCCTTAGTACTGGCCTTGCCTCCTTGCCTTTAGCTTTTCACCCTCCAATCTGTCCTCTACATTGCTGTTTGATGCATTTTCCAAAAACAGTATTTCATCAGGTGATCCCTACTGCCTACAGGATAAAGTCCAGAAAAATGTGGATTTTCAGAGTTTTCTATCACCTGGCCCCAAATCTCTTTCTAGCCCTGTCTCTCACCATTGAAACTTTCCTCTAGCCAAATTGGCTAACTCTCTGACTTTCCTCAACTCTACTCCTTTTCTTAGCTAGCAATCCACAAAGAAGTCTTTCCTGCCTTCTTTCTACCTGTCCCAGTTATATTCCTTATCCTCTTTGTAAAGGCTTTACTAAACAATCCAATCTAAATGATACATCTCTTTTTTGAAATTCTATAACAATTAATAATTGTATATTTCACATAAATATTTTTTATATCTTGAACTGACTTAAACATTAAAGCTATTTTATTTTCTACATGTTGTTCTATTGCTTCCACAAACTGTGTAGGAATCAGAGGTAGAGAGTGAGCCTGCAAGTGGGGGTGAGATGAAAGTGGACTGGATGTAGACTTTTTGGGAAGACCCGCTCACTCTTGTTTCTGCAGGGAGCTTGTTGGGCCTGGACATTAGTTATGTTAACTAATCTCATATAAGATTGAGGTGAACCCACGAATGCTGTTTATTAACTTAGTGTGAGAAATAGAACTGTCATGTGGCCCAGAGACATAGACACCTTTTAATTTACAATGAGGAAGAGCTCCCCAAGGAACCAGAATACTCAAAATCTACATGATCATAGCATTCTCCCTCCAAATTTGAACACAAAATTGGAATAAACATGATGAGATGAATTGAATATCTAATATCTATTGGTGTCAGGCAATGACCCCATCTCACCAAAGAGGTGGCCTCTGTACAGACATTAGAGAACTCAGTGCCTCTGGACAGGCCTGAATGGACACTGCCTACCTTCACCCCAGTGACCTTCCTTTGTCAAGGCCTTTAGGACTGACCAGAACCCCCCTTCAGATGGGCCCATTCTAGTAAAGTCAAAACAGTTACTCAGTTCCTGCCAGCCTAAAAGCAATTCTTTCTTTTCCTCAGCTTCTTTCAACCTTTGTTTTCTTCCCTGTCTCACTGTGTTCTTCTTTCTGCCTCTGCCTTTTACTCTCACGTTCGTTTTTTGCTGTCTCACTCCATCTCTGGTCTGTTTTAGTTATTTTCCTAACTCTACTCTGACTCATAACATGTTGACTTGATGGTAGTGGGTAATATATTTCCTTAATTTTAAGTTTTGTGGTTCATCTCATTATGGTGTCTAAGTACTAACAACAGATTGTGAGCTCCTTGAGGGTAGGGCTGACAGGGCAATGTAGGAGGCACAACATATCTGATATATAGTACCCCACAATACTTAGCAAGTCATAAGAGCTCAATAATTATTTATTGATTCAATCTCTAACAAATTGTTGCTGTTTTCCTTAAGGCCGATGTCATTGTCAACACCGTTCCCACGGATCTTCAGCTTGGAAGAGGATCACTCTCTCAGGCTCTTTTGCAGAAAGCTGGCCCCATGCTCCAGAAAGAGCTAAATGCCACCAGACAGGAAACAACGGAGAAAGTGGGCAGCATATTCATGACAAGTGGCTGCAATCTGGACTGCAAAGCTGTGCTCCATGTTGTGGCTCCAGATTGGGATAATGGAGCTGGATCTTCTCAGCAGGTAGAAAAAGTCCTTAGCTCTCCATTTCATTTGATAATGTTGATAATCTTCTGGCATGGTATAGATCTGTGGCTCTCAACCAAAGTGAATTTATCTTGGGGTTGGGGGACATTGGGCTTGTTACAACCGCTACTGGTAGCTAATAGGTAGAGGCCAGGGATACTGCTAAATCTCCTGCAAGGCATATACCAGGCCCCACAACAAAGAATTATGTGGCTCAGGTTGAGAAACCTTAGCATTTATTTAACCCTGTTTATTGAAAGCTTTGTTACCTTCCATGAAGAGCCCATCACAACTACCACTTACTTCAGAGCAATCAACCTTTTTTTATATATATAAATATAACTTTTTGTCAGAATATACCATCCTAAGGTTTTTTTTGTTTGTTTTTTGATTTTATTTATTTATTTTTAGAGAGGGAAGGGAGGGAGGGAGAGAGAGAGACAGACAGACAGACAGACAGACATCAATGTGCGGTTGCTGGGGGTTCTAGCCTGCAACCCAGGAATGTACCCTGGCTGGGAATCGAGCAATCAACCTTTAAAAGTAGTAACAATCATAGGAATTCTCCAGCAATGGTGTCTGAAGATTATCTTAGTGTGATCAACTTTCAATATAACTAAGAGATGCAGTCAGAGCTGCAGTATAGAATGAATAAGGGTCAGTGCCCTTCTTTGATGACTTAATTTTCACCTCTACACCACCTAGTTTAACTCCCAACGTATTTTTTCAGAATAAAAAGTAATATATGTACATCGCAGAAAATACAGAAAGTACAAAAATAAAAATCATAATCCAGCCACCTAAAGATAACTTTGATGAACACTTTACTGTATTTCCTTCAATTTTATACATATTTATTTTTAGGTGAGATTTCCTTCAAACATTTATAATCTTGCTTTTTCTTTTAACATAACATGAACACTCCCCCATATTGTTTAAAAATCTTTGTAAAAATTAATTTTCACCACAATGAGATACCACTGTTTATGAAGCCATTTCCATACTGTTGGACATTTCCCCTCCTGCATGAGTTTAAGTGTCTCTGGGAATTCCTCTCCCTTCTTCTCAGCCCCCCTTTTTGATTCCCAAGCCAACAATAACAGAGAGGGCCTAGTCAGGGTTGCTGGAGCTACAGTTCTTTCTGTTTTCCACCAGCTTGAGCCCTAACTTACGTAAATGTATTTCATACATTTCAGATCATGACGAATATAATCAAGAAATGTTTGACGACTATAGAACAGCTATCTTTTTCATCAATCACATTTCCCATGATTGGAACAGGAAATTTGGGTTTTCCCAAAGATATATTTGCTGAATTAATCCTTTCAGCAGTGTTGAAATTTAGTAGCAGTGCGTGGCTGAAAACCTTACAAGAAGTTCACTTTCTGGTACATCTAGATGATGATGAAGGCCGTCAGGTATGGTTACATATCTCTTCCTGTCATTCTGACAAGAAAACCTAAGTGCAGTCTGATGTCTTTGTAGATCTATAAATAACAGCATTTTCTATTTCTTTGCTCATAAGTGTTGGTTGCTGATGGGGCTGTCACGTGGCTTAACTATGAGGTAATACTGATAACACATACAGTCTTAGACAGTTTGTCAAAAGACAAGATAATTTATAATAAATATATTCTTAGAAATGAATAAAATGTTATTGGCATAAAAGTAGGCCAGACACTTTAACAATGACTAAATGAAAGCTAAGTCATGACTTTATTTATTGAGAAGAAGTCAGATGCAAGAAACCTCAAGAATTTACTTATTTTGATAGAATATAACCAGTATATACCAGTGTATGAGGTTCTAAAGCTAGAAATATCATACCATATTTAGTAGGGGAGAAGCACGCAGTCAAAGCACACTTACCAAGTACTTACCGCTAGCACAGCCTTTGTAAAGTGCCGTTCCTTAAGAAGTGCTCCTTAGCTGGCTGGCCAAAATCTATTCTTCACCCTTGAAAAAGTCCTATTGATTTTATATAAATTGTGCTTACTCATAACAAAAATGCAAACAATAGATAAGAATACAAAAAAAGAAAGGTTCAGTTAAGTTTGAATCTTGGCTTTGCCATTTAAAGGTTGAGTGAAGTAACCTCTTTGGATCTTGGTTTTATTATGTATAAAGGACATGACAGTAATACCTCTCAGAGTCATAAGAATTAAGAGAGGATGTGTTTGAAGATTCCAGCACAAAACAAACCTCAAAACTGGTTGTAGAAGTAGTTATTATTACTTCACTGTAAGGGCAATTGGTATAACTTTCTAATATTAGCACTTAAGAAGGTATCAAATATAATTTTGTTTTCTGAGTTCTTAGTTATTCTCAGGAATTTAAGATAGAAGCGTGGTCTTCCACACTGGTATTTATTGAGAACATTCCTAGGTTGAATCACAACACATTAATTAAAAAGTCTGTGAAATAAGGAGAAAATCTATTGCAAACTATTGTTCCTATTTGATGTCTGAGGCTTAGTGTCCCAGAGAATTGGATTAATGCTCCTGAAGAACATTGTTGTGGTCAGTAACTGTGTTTCTTTCTATCTAGGCATTTTTGGATGAATTCACTAGATTGTTGAGTGGAAATCCCAACAAGGACAGGATTCTCATGACTGGAGATACCCAAGGTCTGGTGAAGTTGTCTTGCTGAGGGACTATTTCCCTTTGCTTAGTAATTCTTTCATGTTAGTTAAAGTTCAATAGGAGGCAAATTCCCATGGAGAATAAATCAGTAATGGAAAAGGTGTTAGAGCATCCCTATGTCTGGGCCCCCAAAGAATAAATCATATTGCTATGAACCAAATCAGTGGTAATGAGGTCAGAATTTCTTAAGATATGACAATAAAAGATGACTAAAGTGCACATGGCACACTTGCTTTCATACGTATTGTATTAAACCTATACCATGGCCCCATGGGCAGGTGGTTGGTTCTGTTGCCACTGTATAAATGTGGAAAGGGAGATCTGAAGAGTTTACGGGATGCGTAGAAATGACATGTTTAAGTTGTCAAGCTTGAGTGTAGCATGGACAGTGATATGCCAACATGTTAAAGGGAATTTTCTCAGAGCAGCCTTGATAGTGCCACTCCAGTGGGATGTAAAGGGGCAGGAAAAGCTCATGTCTGGTTAGTGGGCTGTTGTTCGACATTGGGCTGATGACTTAGCCACTCTAAGACCATTTCCCTTCTTGTAAAATAATAATAAAAGGATCTCCCAGAAGTACAAACTTTCAGTTATAAGATGAACAAACTCTGGAGACCTGGTGTACAGCATGGGGACTGTAGGTAATAATAATGTATCATATACTTGAAATTTGCTAAGAGAGTGGGTCTCAAGGGTTCTCATCTCACACACACACACACACACACACACACACACACACACGGCAACTATGTGAGATGACGGGTGTATTAATTAACTCAATTAACACACTCATTTCACAATGTACACCTTAAATATATGTACAATATCCTCCTTAAATATATATAGTATTATTTGTCAGTCATACATCAATGAAGCTGAAAAAAAGGATCTCCCAGAAATGTCAGCATGAAATGCGGAATGTACTTCGCACTCCCCTTCTTTCTTACTCCTGACACCACAGCAACTTGTGCAAAGATGGTCCAGTCAGATGTTTCTGCCTCATCCTACTTAACTGGGAAAATGTAGGTACTCCTACTGCCCCAAAGTGCTGTTTTCTAATTTCCCTAAAAAAGAACACCCAGCAAGTTAACAGGCTAGGAGGCATGGCAATGTTTGGATTTGTGTTGAGGGGAAAGGAAGCGCAGGACTAGGAAGAGAAAAGGGCCCCATCATGTTTTTTCCTCCTGCAGGAGCCAGCTATTCTTTCATCCATCCTCTCCCTTTGCAGGTATCTTCGGGACTGTCACTAACCCTAAGTCCACAAGGTATAAAATGAGAATTGGTGTGATTACTCTCCAGGTTGCTGTTGGAGATATCACAAAAGAAAGCACAGATGTTATTGTAAACTCAACAACAAGGACTTTTAATCTGAAATCAGGTACTTCATTTAAGTAATGTACTTGACTGTATGACTAATATCTGGAAGGGCAGTTGTGGCTAACATTGCCCTGAGTAGACAGAGAGGTGTATAGTAAATATTTAGGCCCTGGAATCAGAAAGAACTGGGTTTGAATCCCAGCTTTGTCACTTCCCATTTTGTGGCCTTGGACAAATCACTTAACCTCTCTGAGCCCGAGTCTCTCTGCCTGTCAAATGCCTATTTCCCAAAGAAGCATTAGATCGGGTATAAGTGGTATAAAGTTGGGATGTAATGAATGCATTGTACTTAGTCAGTGTCAGCTCTCATCCCCTTGTTAGCTCTGAACTATCAAAATTCCACACTTAAAATTTAATTAGCTTTAAGTTCTTCTATTTTTATTTCCCTTTCAATGTAATTCAGTTGGTATTCACTTCTCACATCCTGTAACTCTTCTCTATATTTTACTGATCCAAAATGATATTCAACCTCTTTTCCTTGATTTTCCTTAAAATATTTGACCACCCGCATTGATATAACACTTTTGAGCATGCCTTCCTCACATATGTCTATTCATCTATAACTTGTATACATATACTCATATGCTGTTATCTTTTGTACATCACAAAACATTAACTTTTAAATGAAAAGGTAAGATAAAACATAAATAGAAGTAGAAATTTAAATATTTTCTAAATTGTAAAATATTTTGGAACTTACTATGTAGAAGGGAATCTGTAGAATATCAATTCAATGTAAAAAAATATAAAGAACATTCAGATATTTAAAATGTAATAAATTGAACATAAGTATTTGTCTTTGCCTCCTCTTGCAACTTCGTTAAAGCAATAACAAAGGAATTAAAAGGATATAAACCCACAAAAAAAAAGAGGTGGAGGAAAAACAACAGTGAACAGAGACAGCAACATATTTTCAGAAGAAGGGACGCAGCCAGTTAGTGGAAAAAACTTTGTATCCGCAGGACAGAACAGCACCCCTAGAAATGCAGGAACTGGAGGCAGCAGGAAAGGGGACAAGTAAAAAGATGAAAATAGAGCTGGGTGAAATTCTTTATCAGTGACTGTGGGAGGAACTCCATCCAGCAGAGCTCCTTCTGGTCACCACGGATGAGAAATAAGTCATTCCGGACATAATCTTCTTGTTCCGGTGGAAAACAGGGTGGTGATTCCCTCCAGTGGGGAATGCCCCGAGCTGTTCAAAGGCTAAAGTCATACAAAAACAGGTATTATCTATAGATAACAATTGAAGGAACACAGAGATTTGTCATAGGTCAGGGTCTATTAGTTATGCTGATGCCGGATGGTCTTTAAGACATGTTTTAAAGAAATTTTACTCCTTATGCCTTGAACTTAAACATTCAGTTTATATTGACAGGGTTATGCTAGGCCGAGCAAGCTTCAAAGGATAAAATGTGCATTTCAGGCTTGATTCCCATGGGAACCGTTGGTGTTAGAGTTGAGTCATGTCTGCTACCTGCATTTTTACCTGGTTTTCCAGGGAGACTTATTAGCCCCTTTCAGGGCTTGCTTTCATGGGGATACAGTCTCTGAAACCACACAGAGTGGTCCCCAACAAGTAGCACATAGACCTCTTGATGCTATCCCCAATCCTGTACACCAGTAACTTCCCTTACTCTTCCCTGGCCAGAGATGGGAAGTGTATTCTTTAGAGAAACTGAACCGGAGAGATTCTTGGACTTAGCACTGGGAACAGGTGAGATGAGAGGGTGGGGAACTAGACTGAAAACGGGGTTTTAGCGAAGTCTCTGTACTGAACAGTGAGTGCACAGCCCCTTTCCCTACACAGCTCCCCCAACAGCAGATGGGCTTATGCCCTTCAGACAAGAAACAGGAAGATCCTTCTGGGAAGAACCTGATGGCCCTGAAGTCTAGTACTTACTGCCTGCTCACCTTTTGCTGAAGCCTATCCATCAGCAAGCCTCCTGTACATGGAGCTTCCAAACTCACTCTTACATATGAATGGAGTGACAAATTTGAGGAAAACCTCCACCAAAACAAACAAACTGAAAAAAAAGAGTTGTTTTTTTTTTTTGTAAAGCAACAGTTCTTAGCACATGCATAATCAAGGGGATATAGGTAAATAGGCAATAGGTAGATGATATTTAGACAGATCAATCACTGTTCATGATGATAAAATAACATTTATTCAATATTTCTGTGTGCTAGATTCTGTGCTAAGTATTTTTATCTATTATCTCTTTTAATGTTCAAACAACTCTGTAAGAAAAGTACTATGACAGTCTTTGTGTCACAGAGGAGGGACTGAGTAGTCACATACTAGCTAATAAGTGGTGGAGTCAACTCCATCCCAGTGTGTCAAAATGCAAAGTCCATGTTTTCAACCACTCAGCCCAGCTGTCACTAGACATAACCAGAGTGGTGAAGCCGCAGTCCTGAGGGGAAGATTCACTGGACTGAAACCAGCCAACTATCTGTCTAATTGTGAAGAACCAAACCAAACAGAATTAAATAACAAAATCAAAGAACTTAAGTAAAATGCTCAGTTGTATTGTAGTTTTGAGAGCCATGCTTCTCATTTGTATCAGAAATTTTATTTTTATATTTTTATTGAATTATGTAAAATAATAAGCATAGAATGAAAAAACACGTAGCTGCAAAAATATCCCAGTACACATAGAGATGATATAGCTGCAGATGCTGGAAGCTTTCAGCTATTGGGCTGTGCCATCACGCTGTGGGTCAGACTGGTTATTCATTTGCCATTAAATGAAGGTTGCTATAGAGAAGACGGGTTTTGAGAGAGATGGCATCATTGGATTATGCAAAGGGTGAGCTGAACAAAAGTCTAATGTACAAAAGCTATAACTACTTATCGAAATTTAATGGATGCTTTATATCATTAATGTCTTCTGTAGGGGTGTCAAAAGCAATTTTAGAAGGTGCTGGACCAGCTGTGGAAGATGAATGTGCTGTACTCGGTATGGTCACATGTTGCTTTTGCCTACAACCTATTGAAAGTTAGAGGGCTGAGAACACTATGAGAGGGTCCATAGGGAAGTAAGTGGTGAGCGCTTTGGAAGAAGGTCGGTCTACTGGGAGAGCAGACACTGGTGGTATATGCCATGGTGGCAGTGGGGGCGAGGTCCTTTATCCCACCATCCCACCTGTCTCTTCCTGAGAATTAAGAAGAACCCATGCCTGGAGGCTCCACCACATACTGAAGAATCCTAGGCACATGATCAAACCTCTAAGGACTTTGCTTCTCTCACCCATAAGACAGTTCTACTGATGAGGAATATGGTAATGGCTGCCCCACCTGTGGTTGTGAGGATGAGAAGGAACAATGAATGTGAAAATGAGTTTTGTAAGTTGTAAAGTGCTGTGTGAATTACCTTTTACTTTCCCCACTCTTGTTCTGCATCATATAGCACACCATGTAGCTGACTTCTCGTTATGAACGATACAGAAGTCTGTGTGTGTGTGTGAGGTGTGTTCTGACACCAACAAATTCTCCAATTCTGACACTATCTACCTGGAGTTAGCGGCAGATCCCACAAGTTAACGGTCTTAGTGCCACAAGATTGCCCTCGCTTCAACGCTAGTTTTCAACTCCAGGGGCCACCTGTACTTCTGACTGGCTGGCAATAAATTCAGAGGTTTCCAATAACCCCTTCTCAGGTTCAACTATTCACTAGAACAACTCACAGAACTCAGTGAAAACACTTTTCTTACATTTACCCGTACATTATACAGGGTACAACTCAGAGACAGCCAAATGAAAAAAATGTGTCAAATGACAAAACTAAAGCAATCTAGTGATGGGTTTGTAGTCCTTTATTTAAGGGAAAACAAGCCATGGATGGGCTAGTACAGTGCCTCTCAAGCAGTGGAGCAAGCACTGTTTCTGAGGGATTGTGGGCAAGAGTGAGTTTTATGGAGAGTTAGAACTGTAACTGTGGAAACAGTGTGTGATTGGTTGCAGTTGCATATCTGACCTTAGGTAGAAAGATCAAGGAACAAGGAAATAAGTATACAGCCCAGAGTTGGCTTGGTATTCAGGGAGTAGCTAACTGTATACACTGCCTTTGGAAGAGCTCCCAAATTTTCAACAATGTAGAATCTGGATTGTGAAGAAAATGAGCCTGTCACAATGAGTGAAACCAGCTAGATCGAGGGGAGCTGGACTTGGTTAGGAATCTCCACAGTTTTTTCTGATGTCAGCTATTTTCATTTCTCAGTGATCAGTGTTGCTTCCCGTAAGTGATGTGCTGGGTGTGTTTTCTTTTCTTCCTCTTTTTCTTTCAGCAACACAGCCTCACAGAGATTTTATAGTTACACAAGGTGGACACTTAATGTGCAAGAGAATAATTCATGTTCTTGGGGAAAATGATGTCAGGAAAACAGTTTCCAGTGTTCTAGAAGAGTGTGAACGGAGGAAGTACAAATCTGTTTCCCTTCCTGCCATCGGAACAGGTTTGCAGCCCCTCATCACGTAAAGATTCTAAATAATCCAAATTCATTTAGACAATCTCACTTTTAATGAACTCTGTGCTGAGTCCAGAAAGTGGTGGTGAGGTAAATCAGGGAGTGGGCAAACTTTCCGACCCTCTCAGGGCCATCCATGGGGCCTGTGCCTCTTTCATCCATCTTTTCCTTTATTTTAGGTTCCTAAGTATCTTTCCATGTTTGGCCCTTAACTTCATGCTTTTCTCACTGTTCATTTTTTTTTCCTCTTTGGGGGATTCATTTGTTCTCATTATAACAGTTACCATTTCTGCACTGATGCCCAGCTCAGCACTTCTAGCCTTTTCCAGGATCTCCTCTGGGAGATTTCTTTGTCACCAAAAACCTAATTATATCACAATCCAAACACATCATTATCCCTTGAGTTGCCTTGGTTTTTAGTTTCCTCCTTCAGTGGTGCCCCGACGCTCCTAGCTATCCTGCCCCCCTTGTTTCTTTGTGTCCCAGACCTCCAGAGTCAGCAGGTCCTATTAAACCTTCATCCGGGGAGTTGTTCAGTTTCAGCCTCTTTTAGTTTGCAAACCCTTAAGACCTCTCCCATCTGGTTTACTGCAGTGTCTCCCAACTGGCTCCTCATTTGTACATTCATTAGATTGAAAGGTGGTAACCCAGCCCTGCGCAAGGCACTGGGGATAAAATCATGAGTAAGATGCAGCCACTCTCGTTAGCCAACAAGCTCAGGTTCATGCTGTTCACAGTTTCTAGGAACACTTTCCTCATCATCTCCATCATATCATACAATCATTTACTCTTAGTTGAAGATGATGTTAATAACCCACTCCCTGATTCATTCATAACCAATTGCACAGGCTTTTTAAAAAGCCCATAGAAGGGCCTTAGTAATGCCTTTGCATGGTTGAGTGATTTAGTAAAACTTTTTTAGTAAAAATGACATGGTTTAACTACTGTGGGTTAAACCATTGTTACTTCCTACTTTGACTTCTCAGTTCCCTGGCACTGGGCGTTGGAGTGGCTGCAAGCACTTTTGGAATACAGCTAAAACAAGTTGACTTAGAAATATGCTTTTCAGCATTTAAAAATGTATACTTCATTGTGATTTCTCTTTTTTACTCTAAACATTCCCTTTTATCATAATTTTATATTTTTAATTTTATAATATTTTTCTGAGATGTATAAATTTCAAACCCTACAAAAATCTGGCCCCAGCCTTGACTGTTACTTTCCCCAGTTTGTAGATAAGAGCTTGAGGCATTAAAGCACGGGGTCAAACAGCTAGTAAGCAGCATAACAAGGTTTAAACCCAGGTAGCCAGGCCTGTACATTGCAACTATTACTTTCCTTTTTACACTGTGTTTTATTTTTACCATTATGCTCTTAATTATATTCTTAGTTATCCTATTCTTATCTCTATTATCTATTACTTTCTATAATCACCCCAATTTTGTAGCTGAGTAACCTGAAGTTTAGAGGTGTTGTGGGCTGAGCTGTGTCCCCCAAAATTCCTATGTTGATGCGTTAACTTCTAGAACTTCAGAATGTGTCTATATTTGGAGATACAGCCTTTGAAGAAGCAAGTAAGTTAAAATGAGGTTCTTAGAGTCGTCCCTACTCCAACATAACTAGTGCTTTGTCAGGAGAGGAGATTAGGACACTGACAGATGTAGAGGGAAGGCTGGGTGAAGATACAGAGAAGACCGCCATCTGGTAGAAGAGAGGCCTCAAAAGAAACTAATCTTTCCAACACCTTGATCTCAGACTTTTAGCCTCCAAAATTTTAAGAAAATGAATTTCTGTCACTTAAGCCACCAGTCCATGGCCCTTTGTTCTGGCAGACCTAGGAAACTAATATAAGAGAGATCAAAGGGCTTATCTAAGATCACACAGCTAATCAATGGAGAGCCAGGACAAAAACCCAGATCTGCATCCAGATCTTGTTCCTTTCTTGAACTTCCAATGCCCTTCAGCTAAAGACCAGTAGGAACACACACTGTGGGGATTCTGCAGCATCTTAGCAAGAGGTTGTTAGAAAGGACTTACTAAGAGATTTGTGCTAGTGTTAGGTGATTTTATGGTAGTCACAAGTAAATTGGGCTTAGCTCTGGATTGGATATTTTCAGGAAGCAGATATAATTCTATGATTGGGTATCTTATTTAGAAGAAGAAAAGAATGTAGCTAAAGCGGTGATTGGTAATGAAGCCACAACTGCTCATACTAGTCAAGATTGGGGATGCTTAGCCATTATGTGCTATGGGGAGTGTTCATATTTTTGTCTGTGGTCAGACATGATTATGCAGTGGTCTAGTTTTGGCTTAATTCATCACAGTTGCAGAGTAGTTACATTTGATGACATTCTGTGAAATTGTTTGTATTCAGCTGCAGAATTCCAAGATCCAGCTGTGAGTGCCAGGGCAGTTCCTGGCTTTCAGGTGCTGCTTTCCTTTCTCAGCACCAAGAACTGCATCTGCCAAGTCTGGTCACATGACCAACACCAGCTGAAACTTTTTTTGTCACTTAAAAAAATTGTTTTTCAGGAAATGCTGGGAAAAACCCAACCAGGGTTGCCGATGACATGATCGATGCTATTGTAGACTTTACACGGAAACATTCTACCCCATCATTAAAAAAAGTTAAAGTTGTTGTCTTTCTAACTGAGCTGCTAAATGTATTCTATGGCAACATGAAGAAAAGAGAAATAACCACATCACCCACCTTTCAGTCCACATCCCCCAAGGCTGCATGTAAGATATTCTTTTAAAAATCATGTGGTTACCTCTGATATTACTTAGAAAATGTGTAGATGTGAATGCTCACTGTTTCTATCAGTTTCAGGACTTCACAGACAGCATCCTATAATACATGGGCAAAGCACAAGCACTGTGGAAGAAAATCTCCTGTCCACTGATTGTTCTTCTGAGGGACAAAATCATGCCTGGGAAGCAGGAGTAACTAATGAACAGGAAGAGGAGAGCAATGGTGAGAAAGCAGAAAGAGTAATAGAGTTTGAAAACCCAAGCCAATGATCCATGTTTTCCCCCTTATTGATTGGTATTGACACTTGGTGCCTGTTACAGCTATGAACTAACTAGTCAATGCTGGTTTATTGACCCTCCATCTCTGACTAGACAAGTTAGTCAGAAAACAGAAACAGATGCAAGGAAAGAGTGCCCAGGGTCATCTGGTTGTGTTACATGGTGAGCAGACAGATTCCTGGTGTGAAAGTGTCTGTACTGACCCACTCCTCCCATCTAGCTTTCTCCCATGTTATGGCTCATGTACTGCTGTTAAAGTAACTTGAAGTACAGCTTCCTCTTCACTATTTTTACTCATTTCGAGCACTTACTGGAAAGCACTATGGGTTTTACTGGTAATGAGACCTACCCGTCATGAGCTGCCTTCCTAAACTGAAAATTGTTGTCTGCCAGCAGGAATTTCATTTCTCCTCACACTTAATTCCTGACAACTCTTCTCCTCAATGTGCTGCAACACACAGTACACGTAAGAGCTCCATGTGCACACACACAATAAATAAAAATAATAGTTGGATCTGTTAAGGCTCTCCCAGTAGCAAGTAATAGAAAATCCAATTTAAACTACCTTAAGCATAAAAAAAAGAATTCATTGACTCATATGTCTATAAAGTCCAGACATACTTAGCTTTATGTGCAGTTTGATCCAGGGGCTCAGATGATATCATCTGGATTCTGGCTTTCTTCATCTCTCATTCTCTTCTCAGCTGTGCTGCCTTTATCATAAAGCGTCATACAGTGAGAGATGGTTGCTTGCAGGCTCAGGTCCATAACCTTGTATGCTCAGTTCCAACAGAACAGAGAGTACCCAGGAGCAATATAGCCTATCAGGAGTGTGATGCCTGGGAAGCACCAGTATAAGGCCTGAGCTTCCTTCTGATTGGACCAGCTCAGGTCATCTTTTACATTATTTGGCCAAGCCAGAGACACATGCTCCGCACTTGAACTGGAGAGGATCACAATCTGAAGCAATGGGAGTGTCCTCCAAAAGAAATTCAGGATGCTTTTACTAGAAAAAAGGAAAGAGGATGCCAGACAGATAAAAATAATACACATCTACTATAGTATCTGGGGATATATAAATGAACATTTTTTACCTCGGCCTTTGTAGAGGAAAATGTTTATTTAAATATAAGAGCTGTAAGTCATTGTTAGTAAAGTAAAAAATAAAGTTAAACTTGTTCACCCAGAATTTAAGTTGACTTATGAAATTTATGTAATAAAACAGAAACTTTGGAGAAGGAAACAAAAAGTGACTAAAATACGCAGGCAAGTGACCATATGGTACTCAAGGCAAAAACAAACGATAACAAAGCTGTCTCACATAATCTTTGTTGTTAGCTGACAGGGATAATACAGATAAAATGTTAGGTAAAAAGGAGCTCTGTTGGCAAAGATGAACTTAAGTTTTAGTGCAAATTTATCATATGGACTTTTTTGAAAGAAAACTTAAAGAGGATAGCTTTGAGTTTCATTTGAGCAGATGATACACAACTACTTTTCCAATGTATGTTAAAGCTATTTGTTGGTTCAGAGGGCACTTACTGAGCACCCACTGGATATCAGACACTAGAGATATATATTTGGGAGGCAGGTAAGAAGGTGGGAGTTGAGTGTGGGTTGGATTATCCGTGGGGAGTACGAAGGGGGAAGAGAGAGAAGACTAAAGGCAGAGTCAGGATTCTCGGTGTCTAATCCCACCTCTGCACATGAAGAGGAGACTGAGGCAGAGCACGCAAGGAGAGGTGTAGGAGGGCATTTATCTTCAACACCAGGAATGGGAATGAGAGGGACATTTATCTTTTAGAAAATATTTATAGGAAAAGGGATCAAGAAAGTGCCAAGTAAACTTTTAAAGAAAATTGGCTATTATGTTATCTTTTGTGAAGCACTGGGCTGCACAATAGAACACAATTCTGTTCCTTACTTTGATGGTAGCTGCCCATGTAATATTAAATGCTTGAGTATTCATTTGGCTCTCCTGGGACACAACTTTATTATCCTTAAATTGTTTATCCAGGGACACCTTTTGTCCACAGGTAGAGCAGGGTTTGGTAAGGCTTAAGGGTGTGATTTAAAAGTTGTTTCTGTTCAGAAAATACCCTTGGCTTTACCCTTCACTCTCCTTTTAAGTACACAGGCCTCTGGGATGTAGAAAAGGTCAAGCCTAATCATTTTTTTAAAGAATAATAACCACGTTTTCATAAGGGACTTGTCATTTCTTAAAGTGCTTTAATGCCTTTTACTATATTTTAAACTTGTAACAATCCCATGAAGTGATGAAGAGAGAAGATCTTACAATTTCCAGTTTACAGATGAGAAAGTGAAGACTCATACAGCTGTCACAGGTTGAGGCTTATCAGGTCTTCTGACTCCAAGTGCTGGTAGTTTTCTGCTCTGTAACCTTTTGTCATGAAAGGAAGAGAGGGCCCAAAGAAACAAACACTTCACTTTCCAGTCTTGCCTACTGCATTCAGAAAAAGAGCAAGTCCAAGAGGACTTGACCACCTAGGACTAGAAGTGATTAAGCTAAAAGATCTGGAAGCGGTGGACAGTGGGGAAAAGAAAATAATTTGATTTGCAGAAACTACACACCCTACCATGGGAAATTCTCCAGAAAAATTCTTTGTAAGTAGAATTTGAAAAGACCTTCCAAATTAGAGTTAGATGCTTCCCTTTGTCACTAGAATTCCTTTCCCTGAGTGGACTTGCTAAACACGAAGGGAGTGCCCTGAATCCCTCTCCCAGGCCCGGTGTATCCTTCGCAGAAAATGGGCAAATTGTGGCTTGTTTGTAAGGAGAAATCTTTTGGTTTTTTTTTACACTCTCTACTGATACAATCTGTCCATATTTCTACTAGTAATGCCATCTCAGGAAACTGATGTGCAGACTCAGTGTTTGAAGTTTCTGGAAGGCGTTGGAAAGAAAAAAACTTGGACCATCACTGCTTTATATGAAAACATTGAGTTAGCACTTCCATTACTTTCTTTATATAGTGTTTACTTAGCATGGAAGATGGGATACAGAACAAGGTGCTTTAAATATCTTTAGCAGGGTAATCATGTTATAAAAGAAAAATAATAAAGAACCACACTAAAACCGATAAAAGTGAAAACATCAATTAATTAGCTTTCATGTTTGCATATCAGTTTCTTATAAAATTAATTCCATAGAACTTTTTGGAAACATTATAATTTCAAGCTATAGTAAATATAAGTTTATCTAAATATTTTAGCTAAACCATTAATTAACCTATATCACATTAGTGTTGGAACTGTTCAGTTTATCTGTGTTTCAAGTTCAGGATAGTAAAATCCTTAGTTAAGTACACAGATTTAAGGAAGCTCCTTCCCCACCCCCAAAGACCAGGATTAGATGAATGGGAAAAAGAGAAAAAAAAAGCCTTGATTTTCAGAGATTGCTGGTAATGGATGTCATGTTTTCACTAAATGCTCACTTCCCAGATGATATTCCTGAGTCCTGGACTGACACGAATCAGCAGCTGTTTTGTGTGATCCAGTTACAGCCCGGACAGTCAGAATATGACGCTGTGAAGGAGAGGTTCTCTCAGACTTGTCCTTCCTACACAATAGAGAAGGTAACATTACATTTTAAAAACTACTTCTTTTAAATATTGAAGAACTAACGTGAAAGCTATCTTTATACAACACTCTTTCTTCTTTTATACCTTACTGTATTTATTTTAATTAGACTAACTGCATTTCCATAGACTTCAAATCTCATGATTTCAAATCAAATCTTATTTGCAATAATGAAGGAGACTCCCCAAAGTCACATGTATGTGTTTGGATACTTACAATTCATAAACCCACTGAAACTGATGAAAAAGAAGAAATGTATTGAAACTTAATGGAAAGTTCAGGAGTAGGATGGTGTTTGGAGCAGTTCAATCCAATGGCTTGACAATGCCATAGATCCAGATTCTCTGGATTTGCTGTTCACAGTCTCAGCTTCATTTGAAGGCAGGACTGTCTTGTGATTATAGGATGGCTGCCAGTGGCAATCAGAGAATCTCAGCCTTCCCTGCCTCCACATTCTGCAGAATTAATAGATAAGAGTCCCAGGCTTTGTGTTGAGTGGGCTATTCCAACCAGTCTGTGTCGGGGGAGTGCCATATGCTGATTGGCTTGGACCTGGGCTATTGGATCTCATCACAAAATTTGTTTAACCCAGTTAGGCTCCATCCTAGAACCATAAGGACAGCCAACTCCACCCAAACCAGAAGTTGCTCCACAATTCAGATGAAGTGGAATGCATGTTCAGAGATTTCACACTGTCCATGCACTATGCTGCATAAAAATATCAGCCAGTAAAGTATAGCAGTTTGTTAGAAAGTCCTTATCATACCATAGATATCAGAGCAGGGGGTGGCATTCTAGTAATTTAAAATCTAGCTGATGCTTCCTTAAATCTGTGTACTTAACTATATTAGAGCACTTTTGAAATCATGCTTTGGTAACCTTTCACACGCCTGACTCCCCGATTTGACAGTGGACTTCCTCTTTTTTTTTTTTTATCTTCACCAGAAGACATTTTTAAATTGCTTTTAGATAGAGAGGAAAGGAGAGAGACAGATGGGTGGGGTAGGAGAGAGAGATCAATGTGAGAAAGAAACTTGATTAGTTGCCTTCTCATAAGCATCCTGACCAGGAATTGAACCCAGAACCTTTTGGTCTATGAGCCAATGCTCCAACTGAGCCACACTGGCCAGGGTAACAGTGTACTTCTTTTTTTTTTCTTTTTTTTATATATATATATATAAATATATATATATTTTTTATTGATTATGCTATTACAGTTGTCCCATTTCCCCCCTTCTCTCCCCTCCACCCTGTACCCCCCTCCCACCCACATTTCCCCCTTTAGTTCATGTCCATGTGTCATACTTATGAGTTCTTTAGCTTCTACATTTCCCGTACTATTCTTGCCCTCCCCCTATCTATTTTCAACTTACATTCTATGCTACTTATTCTCTATACCTTTTCCCCCTCTCTCCTCCTCCCACCCCCCTGCTGCTAACCCTCCATGTGCCCTCCATTTCTGTGGTTCTGTTCCTGTTCTAATTGTTTACTTAGTTGCTTTGGTTTTGCTTTAGGTGTGGTTGTTAATATTTGTGAGTTTGCTGTCCTTTTACTATACATGTCTTTCCTTTATCTTCTTTTCTTAGATAAGTCCCTTTAGCATTTCATAAAATAAGGACTTGGTGATGATGAACTCCTTTAACTTGACCTTATCTGAGAAGCACTTTATCTGCCCTTCCATTCTAAATGAGAGCTGTGCTGGATAGAGCAATCTGGGATGTAGGTCCTTGTCTTCCATGACTTGGAATATTTCTTTCCAGCGCCTTCTTGCCTGTAAGGTCTCTTTGGAGAAATCAGCTGACAGTCTAATGGGAACTCCTTTGTAGGTGACTGTCCCCTTACCTCTTGCTGCTTCTAGGGTTCTCTCCTTCGTTTTTACCTTGGCTAATGTAATTATGATGTGCCTTGGTGTGTTTCTTCTTGGGTCCAACTTCTTTGGGGCTCTCTGAGCTTCTTGGATTTCTTGGAAGACTGTTCCCTTTGCCAGATTGGGGAAGTTCTCCTTTATTATTTGTTCAAATACGTGCTCAATCTGTTGCTTTTCCCCTTCCGATTCTGGTACCCCTATAATTCGGATATTGGAACGTTTAAAGGTGTCTTGGATGCTCTTAATCTTTTCCTCAATTTTTTGAATTCTTATTTCATCATGCTTTCCTGCTGGGTTGATTCTATCTTCCTTCTGGTCCACTGTATTGTTTTGAGACTCATAATCCTTCCTTTCACTATTGGCTCTCCTCCGCATGTCTTCCTGCATCTGTTTTATGGTAATCTGCATTCTTTCATCTAAATTTCGTCCAAAATCAACCAGTTCTGTGAGCTTTCTGATCACCAGTGTTTTGAACTGCGCATCTGATAGATTGGCTAATTCTTGGTCGCTCAAAAGGATGAGTCCCGGAGGACTGATCTGCTCTGTTGAAAACATTTTTTTTTTCCCCCTGCCTCTCCTTTTTTTTTTCCCGGTCTGGTTGCTCTGGTTACGGTGGGAGGCAGAGCCTTAGGTGTTCACCGGGGCTGGGCGCCCCAGTCGCTAGATTATGACGTTATATGTGGGGGCAGGAGCGGGAGCGGGGCGGGAGAAAACAATGGCGGTAGTTCCGTTCCCCTGGACTCAGATCCTTGTCTGGGCTTCCGGGCTGCAAGTTCTGCCCTGGTCCACAATCGCTGCCCCTCTGGGTCTGCCAGCTGCAGCTTGCGTACTCAGGGATCACCGCTGCCTTCTTGCGCGCCGATTTCGCGCCAAACCTTCCTTGACCTCCGCGTGCGAGCCAGCCCTGCGCCCGCCCGGCTGGTGTTCTCCTACCAGTCCGGATGAATTCGTCTACTTCAACTTCTTGGCTGCCCGACTTCCATTCAGATAAATCCTGTGCCGGATCTGGGTGTTATTCTGATAGTAAATTATTGTTGTAAATTATTGGTTTTCTAATCTTGGTTGTAGGAGGAAATACGGTGCGTCCACCTATTCCTCCATCTTGCTGGAAGTCCCAACAGTGTACTTCTTAAAGTAGGAATCACCTCCTACTCATTTCTACATTCCCAGAACTTAGCATGTTGTAGGATACAATACCTATTGAAGGATGGAATAAAATTCCCTAGAAAGGAGAATCAGAAAAGAGATTCTGTGTAAAGCATAAGATTTAAAGGAGGAGTTTCATCATTATATTTAAAGCTGTTGAGAGTACTGGAACCTTGTTTCAGTTGTGTTTACTAGACATCTGCAACATTCTTGGTTCTTGTCCTATCATACCCATTTAGAAAAACCCCAATCTTGGATTAAGTCTATAACCTACCTTCTCTCCTGTGACTGCTAGATAAAATCATTACTAATTCATGGTCTCCAACTCAGCTGGACCCTCCAGGTAGCTGGAATCCTTCCTGGCTTCCTCCAGTTACCTCCTTCATGCATTCCCTACTCCAAACCTTCACCACTTTCCTTGAGGTCTCCATCACTCTCAGCAAAACAACTTTCCCTCCTACTTTTATCACTTGACTTCTCCTCACTACTCTCTTCAGCTATCTATTTCCTTCTTCTTCAGCCTCTCTTCTGCCTTTTTTCTAGAACATTATTTGCTCAGATCTCCTCTCTTTCTAGACGTAGATTATTTGGATTTCTTTCTGATGCTTTCCTACTCCCTGTATGTTCTCCTAACCCATCCGTTATCACTATGAGGGGTAGTAATTTGTTTTCTTGTCTTTCTCCCCCACTAAATTGAAAGTGTCTTGAGGGAAGAGACCCAACACAGTGCTTGATTCATACTAGGTGTTTAATAGGTGATTAGTGAATGTATGTTAAATTCATTTTCTAAAGAATGATTTTCTGAAAAAAGCTAAAGAAGGACAAAGTTTCGAGGAGGGGATGATTTATGTTTTGAAGTGCTATTGAGGTTTATGGAACTAGTCATTAAATTATGTAGTTATGAGGTGATTTGTGACCATAAGTGGAGAAATGCAGAAAGAACTATGATTGGGAGACCAGAAGGAGTTAAGGAAATAATTATTAAATGATTATAATTGTTTTAGTAGGAATTTAAATGTCATTAAATTTCCAGGAATTCCAGGGAATATATATAGGTAAACATTTTTATATAAATTATAAGCTCTTCTATGTAAAATAGATAATAATAATCACTTACAATATACAGATAGCTTATCCTTTTTCTGAAGGCAGAGAGTTACGGTTAAATAAAACTTTTAACTTCTACAGCTGAAAATTTTTTTAAAAGAAAGAATTTATTAGGCCACGGCTAGCAAAATAAAAAGACCAGGACCTGGGGCATGAAGTCTAAACCTCCAGCAGCAGGGCCAGGTGGAAAAGGCAAAATGTCTCCTGTCCTGGAGTTGGCCAGCATGTTTGCACATCAAGTAGGGGGAGGAAGAGGTAAGTGTTTTGAAAGAGTTTACATTGGCTGTAGAAAAAGAAGGTGAAGCAGGGCTAGTTCTGGGGTAGGTGCAGAGTCCATAAGGAAGAAGTGTTTGCTTCTTCGGATTGGGGGTGGTCAACAGTCTGGAAAGTTCATGTGTAAATGAGAAACAGAGACTCCTGGAGTCTGATGATGCCTGGCTACTCTCTCTTTCAGATAATCTCAGAAATAACCACCTGGAAGTTAACTAACAGTTCCAACATACACTCAGGAATGTGAGAATCTTGTTAGCTGTTGTCTTTCTCTCACTCTCCAGCCCACTGTAATTCAATTTAGAACATCTCAGAATTTTTCTCTTGTCATCACCTACTCTGATTTACTATTTGCATTTTCTTCTCCTCCTCTATATTCCTTAAAGGCCACAATAAACTCTATAATGAGCTCTAAGGTAATTTCCAAAATGTTTTGCTCTTTGTCATTTACAGATTGAGAGGATACAGAATGTATTTCTCTGGCAGAGCTACCAGGTAAAGAAAAAGCACATGGACATGAAGAATGGCCATATGGGTAATGAGAGAATCCTCTTCCATGGGACAGATGCAGACTCAGTGCCACACATCAATCAGCACGGCTTTAATCGCAGTTATGCTGGGAAGAATGGTAAGGAAGAGAATAATCTGACTGATCAGAATGGGGTGAATGGAAGTTCTCATGTTGACTATTCACACCCAAGCAGCGTAGCTGTAGATGGCAGCCATGTTGTCATTGTCAGGATTCAGCTTATTCTGACTCACCCAAAATGAGACTGGCAACCTTCTGAGGACAGATGGAGTGAATTTTAGAAATAATAAAGAGTGGCTTTGGGGATCAAGAACTGCATTAAAATTTTATTTGGCAGGTTTGGGCATGGTTCTACATACTGGGATAATTTTATGTTCTTAGGAAAGCTTTTGCCTTTCTCTTTATAGCTATAGCGTATGGAAAAGGAACCTATTTTGCTGTTGATGCCAGTTATTCTGCTAATGATAACTACTCCAGACCGGACGGCAATGGGAGGAAGCATGTTTATGTTGCACGAGTCCTTACAGGAGCCTACACACTCGGACATGAGGGATTAATTAGCCCACCATCAAAGAACACTTTTAATTCCACAGATCTGTTTGACTCTGTCACAGATGATATACAATATCCAAAGGTATTCGTGGTATTCTTCGATTATCAAGCTTATCCAGAATATCTCATAACTTTCAGATATTAAAACATAGGATTTAGTCATCTATTTATAAGAACAATTTATAGAGATTTTGTTTTTGCCTTTGGCTTGTTTACACAGATTTAAACATTTCCATGTTAGGTGCTATAGTGGTGAAAAAAGTCTTTTTAAATGCTTTATTACAATTTGTAGCATACCTGTTTTCTGAGCATATTGATGGGTAGAAGCTGAGAAATGTAAATAACACAATTATAGCTACAACTATAGACACCAAATCCATAGGAGAACAGAGAGCACCTTTCTTCTTTTCTATTAGAAAAGAAATAAGATGAATCACTATAGAGAGAGGTTGTCACCATTCTTATTGGAATATGTTAAGACATCAAACTGTGTCGAGCTAAAGCATACTATTAAATGAATGGGCTGCTATTATGCATCTGTGACAGCTAGGGATTTTGTCTCTCTGAGAAACACTTATTAGCAGTAGAATGACTGAATCAAGGAATATTACGTCAACTCTGTTGTGGAACAAGTCAGGTAAAAAATGTGTTGTATTGATATCTAATGCTACATTGCAAGTTACTGCCAAACTTAGTGGCTTTGTGGGTAAGGAATTCGGGCCTGGCTTAGCTGAGTCATTCTGGCTTGAGGTTTATCGTGAAGTTGCAGTGAAGATGTTGGCAGGGGATGCAGTCATCTGCCGGCCTCACTGGGGCTGGAGGGACTGCCTCCAGGGTGAATCACTCAGATAGCTGGCAAGGTTTTGTTGGTCATTGGCAGGAGTCCTCAGTTCTGGTCCACTTGGAGCTCTCTGCAGAGCTGCTTTAGTGTCCTCATAACATGGCAGTTAGCTTACTCCACAGTGAGCAATTTAGGAAAGAGAAGGCAGAAGCCACAGTGTCTTTTATGGCTTACCTTCTGAAGTCATACTCCATCTTTTCTACAATATCCTGTTGGTTACATGAATCAGCTCATTCAATTTGGGAGGGAATTAAACAAGGCATGGACACCAGTAGTCAAGGATCATAGGGGACCATCTTGGAAGTCATATAAATGCATGAACGAATGATAAATTGATAACATGTTAGCAGTAAAAAGTACACTACATCATCTAGTCCCACTGTCCCCTCACCTTTCTTCCTTCACTATCTCCCACTCCTAGGGAAAAAAGCCTTCTAGCCTCTGCTTGACCATGTCCAGCACTTAGGGTCTTGAGAGGACCCATTCCATTCTGGGACAGCTCATATTATTAGAAAACTCTTGCTTACACTGAGTTGAAATGTATTCTTCTATGTCTATTACCTGCTGATCACTGGCCTACCTACACTGACCCAGAACACATGTCATTTATTTTAGAGATGATGGCCCTTCAGATTTAACCCTTATACTAATTTTAGCCAAATTCTAAAAATGTTTAGCAGCTTATTTACCCTGTAACACTACTTTTCAGGAGTTGCAGACATTTAAGAATTGATTCCATTATCATAAGTAAAGCACATGCACATTTAAAGAGTACAGCGCATATTTTAAAAACTCTCGCCAATAAAGAACAAGTGCTGGTGAGGATGTGGAGAAAAGGGAACCCTAGTGCACTATTGGTGGGAATGCAGACTGGTGCAGCCACTGCAGAAAACAGTATGGAACTTCCTTAAAAAATTAAAAATGGAACTGCCTTATGACCCAGTGATTCCACTACTGGGAATATGCCCTAAGAATCCTGAAATATCAATTCAAAAGAACCTATGCATCTTAATGTTCATAGTAGCTCTATTTACAACAGCGAAGTGTTAGAAACAGCCTACATGCCCATCAGTAGATGAATGGATTAAAAAGCTGTGGTGTATGTATACACTGGAATATTACACATCAGAAAGAAAAAAGGAATTCTTATCTTTTCCCACAGCATAGATGGAACTGGAGACTATTATGCTAAGTGAAATAAGCCAGCCAGTGAAAGAAAAATACCATATGATCTCACTTATAACAGGAATCTAATGAAAAATAAACTAATGAGCAAAATAGAACCAGAGCCATGGAAACATGGAACAAACTGACAGCTGTAAGCAGAGAGGGGAGGGGTGGGGGCTGATTGAAACAAGGTGGGGATACTAGTCAAAGAACAGATATGATGACCCTTGGACATAGAAAATGGTGTGGTGTTGACTGTGGGTATGGGGTCAGGCAGAATCGAGGGGAGAAAAGGGGAAAAATGGGACAACCATAATACAATAAACAATAAAAAATATTCTCACCAAACTCCATCACCCATAATTGCAACACTCCAAGGAGACTACTGCCAGTGTTCTTATGTATGTACTCCATTCTAGTTTCTTTATCCACCTTCAGGAAAGTAAAATAATCACATTTGATTCAATTACCAATTATATAATACTGTATCTATATTTTTCCATTTAACATTACAAACATTTGTCTCATGTTATTACTTTTTTCTTTAAACAATCTTAATAATTAAGTTATTTGCTATGTATTTTCCTTTTATGTATATATAAAGTTTTGTCATCATCTTTACTTGTAGTTTAATAATCCAGTTTTTCTTTTGCAATATATCTGTATCACTGTCCCCATGTCATTAAATATCTTATACATCATTTTAATTGTTTCCATGTATGTTTTTACATATATATCATGTCAAAATAGGGTGCTTACATTTCTCGATAAACATATGATTGGAATATGAAATGCTAAGACCATAATTTACCTTCAATAAGACACTACTTCCTGAATTTTTTGAGGGAAATATAGTCCTAGAGCACAAAAACCATGTTAACTTTCTCTCCTTTCATACAACACAGAGCACAAAACCATGTTAAATAATGCCCTGTTAACTACCTGGGCTTTGGCTCGCAATCCCACTGTAGAATTTTAAAGAGCCAGGTTGGAGCATGGAACAACTTTTACTTAGGTAAGTCAGACTCTTTCTTGTAATGTAAACAAACTACTGTCGTCTGCCTCATCTGGTGCTGTTACTCACTGACTCCCCAATTTATTTTGCTCTGCTCCTACTTCAGCAGTAAGACACAGAGCCTTGAGTGTAAAATGCCCATGTTGTTAGTTGTAATGGTTTCGTAAAGAACAAAATATAAACCAATTGATCATTATATAGTTACTATAAATTCTACTTCCCACCAGTCTGAAGCAAAATCACATCCTTTGGTCTTTTAAGTTAATCTCTTTCCCAGCTGGCTTGACATTCTCTATCTGTATGACCAGAATGGGCTCTACTTTTCTCTGGAGAGCCCACTATTTCAAGTTAACTACAAGAGAAGTCTTCCTCAGGCCTTGCTATTACTGAAGAAAAGGCTTTGTTTTTATTATTCTATTTTTCCATTACCATTTATTCCCCTTATACACCCTCTCCCCACAATCATCACACTGTGTGTCCATGCCCTCTGTTAAAGAAAGCCCTTTAACATTTGTTGCAGTATTAGTTTTGTGTTAACCAACTTCTTTAGCTTTCTCTCTTCTGGGAGGCTCTTTATTTCTCTTTCAATTTTAGATGATAACTTTGCTAGTAAGTAGCCTTGATTGCAGGTCCTTGCTTTTCATCACCTTGAAAATTTCATGCCAATCTCTTCTGGCCTGAAGTGTTTCTGTTGAGAAATCAGATGACAGTCTGACTGGAGCTACGCTGTAGGTAACTACCTACTTTTCTCTTGCAGCTTTAGGATTCTCTCCTTGTCTTTAATTTTGCTATTTTATTTATTTTTAAAAAGATTTCTATTTATTTATTTATTTTTAGAGAAAGGAAGGGAGGGAGAAAGAGAGGGAGAGAAACATCAATGTGTGGTTGCCTCTCAAGCATCCCCTACTGAGGACCTGGCCCACAACCCAGGCATGTGTCCTAGACCGGGAATTGAACTGATGACTCTTTGGTTTACAGGCCAGCACTCAACCCAATGAGCCATACCAGCCAGGGCTAATTTTGCTATTTTAATTGTGAGATGTCTTTGTGTAGGCCTTTTTGGTTCCATCTTGTTTGGGACTCTCTGAACCCCTGGACTTGTGTGTTTTTTTCTTTCATCAAATCATGGAAGTATGGGGTCATTGTTTCTTCAAATAGATCTTTTTTTAAAAAAAAGATTTTACTTATTTTAGAGAGATGGGGAAGGGAGGGAGAAAGAGAGGGAATGAAACATCAATGTATGGTTGCCTCTGGCACACTCCATACTGGGGATATGGCCTGCAACCCTGTCATGTGCCCTGACTGGGAATCAAACCAGTGATGCTTTGGTTCACAGGCCTGCGCTCAATCCACTGAGCTACACCAGCCAGGGCCTCTTCAAATAGATCTTGATCCCTTTTGTACACTCTCTTCTTCTTCTGGTATCCCCACAATGTGGATGTTGTTACACTTCATATTGTCCCAAAGGTTTTTTAAGCTCTCCTCATTTAAAAAAATTATTTTTACTTTTTGCTTCTTTGCTTTGGTTTTTTTTCTACCTTGTCCTCCAAATCGCTGATTCAATCCTCTGATTCACCTAACCTACTGTTTATTGCTTCCAGTGTATTATTTATTTCAGATATTGCATTATTTATTTATGACTGGTTCTTTCTTATGGTTTTTATGTATTTTTTTCATGCTGTTGAGTATCCTTATAAACAGTACTCTAAACTCTATATCTGATAAATAATCTGATTCCATTTCATTTCATTCTTTTTTCTAGAGAATTGTCTTGCTTTTTCATTTGGGGCCTGTTTCTTTGTCTTCCCATTTTTGCTGCTCTTTGTATTCATTTCTATGTATAAGGTAGATCTTCAAAGACTCTGATGAAGCCCTATGTCATATGCTGCCTGTGGCTGGCCCTGTACAACATGTTTGGAGCTATCAGTCATCCACAGCTCGTGTCTGCCTACGCTGGGCTTGGGTACATGCAGGAAGAACCAGGCTGTGCAAGAGAGCCAGCTTTTACCAGCAGCAGGCCAGGGGTTGAGTCAGCTAAAGTCTCAGAGTTTTCTGAGATTCACTTGTTAGACTTAATGTCTGAAATAGCCTCCAGCTGTACTCAGCAGCCTGGCTTAGACTCCACAGGGTGGGGTGAGAGGGATTCTTGTGGGTAGGGGCTATTGTTTTTCCCTCAGGCTAATGCCACTTGGAGGGGAGTGCTCTGCCCAAGAAACATGGCTTCTGCAATATGGGGAATGATGCGGTACAGGGATCTTGGTGGCTGATCATTCAGCTCTTTCCTGAGAGTCACCAACCCCAGACTTTCCTCATTTGTCTCTAGTCACTCTGCCCTCCTTCTGCTAGAAACTAAGGTATTGGCTGCAAATGAAATTTTGTTCATGGACCCTTTAAGAGGGTCTCTTCATCTCTGGCAGTCTCTCGCTGGCATACAGAAACCCAGCTGCTTTTTACAGCCAGATGGTCACATTTTCATTTTTTTTCTCCTTCAGCTGTAATGCAGAGCCAGTCACATTCCATGTATTATATGGTGATATGGTAATGAAACACAATGTTAATGAGTTCACTTACAGTGTGGTGGGTTAGTTATCGTAAGGCTAGTAAGATCATTTGTAGCTACTATTACATTTCTGCTAAGTACTTAATTAAATAAACATAGGTTCTTATAGTAAATATGATTTACAAAGATGGTGGCATAGGTAAACATGGCTTGCCTTCTCACAACATCAAAATTATAATTGAAATATAGAATAACCATCACTCAGAACCATCAGAAACCAAGTTGTATTGAAATCTGACAACTATAGTATTAAAAAGGATCTCATCCATCCACACTGGTGGGGGGCAGAGACACAGAACAAGCTGGTCCCACACCAGCGTGTAGTAGATAAAAAATTTGGGAGGGGTATTTCAGGAGTGAGGTGTCTCAGGCCCCACATTCGAGGGTTCCAGTGCCAGGAAGATAAGTCCCCATAACATCTGGCTGCAAAACCCAGCAGGGATTGAGTCAGTGGAAGAAACTACTGGAGTCCCAAGCAGTTCCTTTTAAAAAACCCATATACAGACTTACTCAGATTCACTCTCTCTGAGCTCTAGCACTGGGGTAGCAGCTTGAAAGGCACCAGTGGCATATGGAGGGAAACTGAAATGTCTGGACTCAAGGCAAGAACTGGGAAACAGTTTTCTCTTAGAGAGAGAGGCAAGCAGAGGTCACTATCACTTTCTGAGCCCTCCCTGTAAAAAGCCATAGAACCAGCAGGACAGTGCCATATCTGAAATATCATCAACCTGGCTAACAGTGGTTGCCTTGCTCTGGAGAACCCCTGAGACTCCATACCACCCAACTCATGGGCCCACCCAAACTGTTAACCATGACTTTACCACATGAATGGCTGGTCTTGGCTCATGCTACACAACTTCCTAAATCCTATCAAACAACCATCAGCCAGCCAAAGTGAACTCCAAGCCCCTCTGTACTGCTTACTAAGTGGTCACCAGCCCAGCACTAGCACAGGCAGCCTAGATTCACAATTTGGCTTCATGTGGGAATCTCCAAGCCCAGCATAAGTAGCAGATATCACAGACTGCTTTATAGATCATGCAGGTTGTCCTCAGAGAGAACACATGTGGGGGCTAACCTTCACCTGCACCACCAGGGATATCCCTAAGTGTTCACAGCCAATGGACAACTACAGATGACATCAGAGCACCACCACCCCACCCCTATACAGCTGACCTTCCATGGAGGGTAGAGGTTGGTAGTCAGTGGTCACAGCCAATTCTTGCAGCTGACTGGCCTGGGTAAATCCTTCCTGTTGGTCTGCCAGCAGTAATCAAGGCTCAACTGCAAGAGGAGGGTATACTTAGTCTACATGGAGGGCACACCTTGAGTACCCAGCTTGGTTGGTAGGGGAGGCTGTGCCACTGGGCCCTGCAGGACACCTACTACATTAGGCCATGTGGCCAACACAGGGAGTCATAGAAGCTCTACCTAATACATAGAAACAAACTTAGGGAGGCCGACAAAATGAGGAGACAAAGAAACATGGCCTAAATGAAAGAACAGATCAAAACTCCAGAAAAAGAACTAAACAAAATGGAGATAAGCAATCTACCAGCTGCACAGTTCAAAACACTGGTTATAAGTGTTCTTTAACACAAAGAACTTAGTGAGGACCTGAACAGCATATAAAAGATCTAGTCAGAAATGAAGGATACACTAATTTAAATAAGGAACAATTTGCAGGGAAACAACAGTGCAGTGGATGAAGCCAAGAATCAAATCAATTTTGGGGGACATAAAAAACAAAAAGCAGCCAATCCCAACAACCAGAAAAAAGAATCCAAGAAAATGAGGATAGTGTAAGTAGCCTCTCAGACAATTTCAAGTATTTGAACATTAGCATCATAGGGGTGCCAGAAGGAAAAGAGAAATAGCAAGAAATTGGAAGTCTATTAGGAATAATAATAAAAGAAAAGTTTCCTAATTTGGTGAAAGAAATAGACATGTAAGTCTAGGAAGCATGAAGAGTGATTATGATATCATAATCATGATGGATCCAAAGAGGCCCAATCCAAGACATATCATAATTAAAATGCCAATTGGTCAAGATAAAGAGAGAATTTTAAAAGCAGCAAGAAAGAAAAACCCAGTTACTTCCAGGGTTGTCCCCAGAAGACTCTCAGCTGATGTCTCAAAAGAAACTTTGCAGGCTAGAAGGGGCAGGAAAAAATATTGAAAGTCATGAGAAGCAGGAACCTACAGCCAAAATTGCTCTACCCAGCAAAGCTATCATTTAGAATGGAAGGGCAGATAAAGAACTTTTCATACAAGAAAAAACTAAAGGAGTTCATCATCATCAAACCATTATTATATGACATGTTAAAGGGACTTATTTAAGAAAAAGAAGATCAAAACTATGAACAATAAAATGGCAATAAATATATACCTATCAACAATTGAATCTAAAAAACGAACTAAGCAAAGAAGAACAGAGACAGAATTGTGGATATGGAGAGCATTCTGATGGTTGCCATATGGCAGGGGGGTGTTGGGTAATGGGTGAAGAGGTGAGGGGATCAAGAAGTACAAATAAGTAGTTACAGAATAGCTATGTTGATGTAAAGTACAGTATGGGAAATGGAGTAGCCAAAGAACTTATAGTGGGGACTTCCAGCCAAGATGGAGGCATAAGTAGATACACTGTGCCTCCTCACAGAACCAAAAGAAGGACAGCAACAAATTTAAAAACAAAAAACAACCAGAACTGCCAGAAAATCAAACTGTATAGGAGTCCTACAACCAAGGATTTAAAGAAGAAACATTTAACCAGATCGGTGGGAGGGGTAGAGATGGGCAGCTGGAGCAGAGAGGATTGGCAGAGAGGACTTGTGGTAAGGCAGTGGTTGGAGGACCAGTTGGTGAGGCAGTGGCAGGTAGACCATGTGGTCCCACATTCATGTGCAGATAAACCAGGTGGAGCAACTGAAGAGTGAGTCAGACTGTGTAACCCAGGGTTCCAGCATGGGGAAATCAAGCCTCAAAACCTCTGGTTGTAAAATCCTATGGGAACTGCAGTAGCAGGAGAAACTGCCAGCTGCCGCAGCCCAGCTCCAGCAGGTCCAGGGATTCCCAATGGATGGATGGCGTCGGCAAAGGAATGACACGAGAGGTGCAGTTTCAAGCTCAATGGCCAGGCATCTCTGCCTGGGCTCTTGAGTTTTTTGTTTTTATGCAGTTGGGCGTGCACATGTGGCATATGTGAAAGCAATAAAAAATGAGGTTTTTAAGGCATATTTGCTTTGTCCTTATTCTGTAGAAAATAGGAAGCAGCTCTCTATTGCATATTATTGTGCAAGCTTTAGTTCCTAATCTTTACAATTAATCAGTAACACATTTTACCACATTATATAATGCCTTAATTTCTTAAAGCTTAACTTAAGTTTGATCTATATATTCTAAAGTTGCAAGCTGGGCACGTAGCTGGGCACAGGACTGTTTTAGCTCACTGACAAAGGCCATGCAGAAGGCTTTTGTGGTCAGTGTGGTTAGTACCTGTCTCTCACTTCTCACTTCAGTGCCAGAACCCTGTCATCTTGTGCAAGTAATAATCTTTGTTTTTCTCAGTCCATTCGGCTGCCTGCCATCTACCTTGGTGTTGATGTATTTTTATTACTTGTTTCCATCTTTGAGGTCTGACTTTTTAGGCAATGAACACCATGGGGGTCCTGATCACTTAAGCATTTTATAGAAGGGGAGTGTATAATAATCTTTCCAATATCCATTTATATTTACCCATTATGTCTCTTTAAGATAGATTTTGGTATAGAGTAAAGGGGGATCAGTGGGCCTAGGAGTTAGAGGAGGAACAGACCATGGATACTGGTACTATGCTGACCAAATGTGTTTTTTGAATCTATGTCTAGCTCCCAGAGCCCTGGTTTTAAGGAACTGTGTAATAAGGGTGGGTATAGGGGCTTTTGTAGGGAGTAATCCTAGGAGTCTTTTCCATTCCCATTCTTTAAACTCTCTAACCCACTTAGGAGGACACTCTGGTGGGAGTCACTCTCCAATGAGCTGTCATTTTCTTGCTTACTTCCAAAGAACCATATTTCTTCTGTGGGATTGCCATTTGTCCCAGTTCCATGGTAAATCACATAGACCCTAAGCACAGGTAGTAATACAATGATTAAGCAGAGGAGTGCCAAGTACTTTCCCCTGCCATGTCTGCTGTGTGGATGTATGGCTCCTTCTGTGACTGTGTCAGACAGCAGGGCTGGGTTGGCTCTCGGCACCCAGCCTCACAGGAGAGTTCACTGGAGAGACCCAAAGGATCCTAGAATGTACACAATCACCACACACCCCTGGACACACCCAGGAGTCAGCACCAGAAGGGCCCAATTTGCTTGTGGGTAGTCAGGGGAGTGACTGAAAGCCAGCTGAGAGCCAAGCAACTGGCATTATTCCCTTTCGGACCCCTCCCACACACACAGTGCCACAACCCAGCAGCATGGGTTGCCCCACCCTGGAGAATACCTAAGGCTCCACCTCAGAATATAACAGGCATGCTGAGAAAAAAAATATGGCCCAAATGAAAGAACAGATCAACGCTCCAGAAAAATACAACTAAGTGACAAAGAGATAGCCAACCATTAGACACAGAGTTCAAAACACTGGTAATCAAGATGCTCACAGCAATGGTTGGGTATGGTTGCAAAACAGAGGAAGAAGTGAAGGCTATGAAAAGTGGAAAAAATGGAAAATGTACAGGGAACCAAAAGTGGAGGGAAGGAAACCAGGACTCAAATCAATGGTTTGGACCAGAAGGAAGAAATAAACATTAAACCAGAACAGGATGAAGAAACAAGAACTCAAAAGAATGAGGGGAGGCTTAGAAACCTGCTGGACATCTTTAAATGTTCCAACATCCGAATCATAGGGGTGCCAGGAGGAGAAAAGGAAAACCAAGAAATTGAAAACGTATTTGAAAAAATAATGAAGGAGAGCTTCCTCAATCTGGCAAAGGAAATAGACTTTCAGGAAGTCCAGAGGTCAGAGAGTCCCAAAGAAGTTGGACCAAAGGAAGCACACACCAAGGCACATCATAATTACATTACCAAGATTAAAGATAAGGAGAAAATCTTAAAAGCAGCAAGAGAAAAGGAGACAGTTACCTACAAAGGAGTTCCCATTAGACTATCAGCTGATTTCTCAAAAGAAAACTTTGCTGGCAAGAAAGGGCTGGAAAGAAGTATTTAAAGTCATGAAAGGCAAGGACCTACATCCAAGATTACTCTATCCAGCAAAGCTATCATTTAGAATGGAAGGGCAGGTAAAGTGCTTCTCAGATAAGGTCAAGTTAAAAGAGGTCATCATCACCAAGCCCTTATTATATGAAATGTTAAAGGGACTTATCTAAGAAAAACAAGATGATAAAAAATATGAACAGTAAAATGACAACAAACTCACAGTTACTAACAACCACACCTAAAAGAAAAACAAAAACAAACTAAGCAAACAACTAGAACAGGAACAGAATCACAAAAATGGAAGTCACATGGAGGGTTATCTGTGGAGAGGAGGGGGTGGGGGGAAAGTTACAGAGAATAAATAGCATAAATGGTAGGTACAAAATAGACATGGGGAGGCTAAGAATAGTATAGGAAATGGAGAAGCCAAGAATTTATACGTATGACCCATGGACATGAACTAAGGGAGAAGGGGGAGTATGGGTTGGAGGGGGAGTGCATGGCAGAGGGGAATGAAGGGGAGGAAATGGGACCACTGCAATAGCATAATCAATAAAATATATTTTTTAAAAAAGAACTTATAGTCATGATCCATGGACTTGAACAATGGTATGGGGATGGTCTGAGGGAGTAGGGGGTGCTGGATGGAGGGAGGCAAAGGGGAAAAATCAGGACAGCTGTAATAGCAAAAGCAATGAAAAATAATTTTCAAAAACAAAAAATAAATGTTTTACAACCTTAGTTGATCAAATTATTACATTTATAAGCTGTTTAGGAAAAATCCACTCTTCCTGTGTGTTTGTCTTTTACTCTTACACTACTTACTACCAATGCTTCTGACACCAGATGTGTGTGTTTTTTTCCTACACTAGACAATTCTCTGTAACATCAGTTGGGTGTCCCACAATATAACTCAATTCTTATGTTACCTACTTATTCCCCGTGCTCCCCCTCCCCCACCACACACACACTTCAGATGCTAATCATAAGTCCCTGGTTGTTGCTTGTACTTCTGACTCATTAGAATTTCCATAACCTATTCCTCAGGTTCAATAACATGCTAGAATGGCTCATAAAACTCAGGGAATCACGTTTACTGGTTTATTATGAAAGGATATGATAAAGGATACTGATGAATAATCAGTTGGAGGAGTTACATAGGGCAAAGTATGGGCAAGGGGCATGGAGTTTTCTTGCTTTCTCGGAGAGAGCTACTCTTTCAGCACTCCCATGTGCTCACCAACTCTGAAGCTCCTTGAACTTTATACCTTTCAGATTTTTATGTAGGCTTCATCTCATAGGTATGATCAATCATTAATTCACATTCTAGCCTCCCTTCCCTTTCTGGAAAATAGGCAATGAGGCTGAAAGTTCTTAAAAAAAAAAAAACTAATAGTTGACCTCAACCAGGTTGGAGTCCAGAGGCCTACAGAGGGAACTCTTATGCCTATGTCAGTCAAAAAACCTGTAGAAGGAACTCTGGGTAAAGGACAGCCCGCCTAATGTCCTTAACCTATCTATACAAGAACTTTCTCTTTATTTGTATTGTTGAACTTGCCATGGCTGTGTGTTGTGGGTTGCAATTCTCTTTTTTCCTGAATAATTCTTTTTGTTGGAGGGATCTCTAGCTGACTTTTTGCTTAAGGTCAACAGTTCCAAGTTTCCAATTATAGCCTGGTCTCTTTGGTGACCAGCCCCCACCCAGGAGCCCACCAAAAGACAATGCCACACTGAGGAAATTCCGAGTTATTTAAGGACTCTTGTGTCAGGGACTGAGGTCAAATTTTAGAACAATGTTCTTATCACTTAGGAAATTACAAGGATTTTAGGAGCTGTGGGCCAAGAACCAGGGGCAGAGACCAATATATTTTTTCTAGTATTTCATGCAAGCCTTGGTCTTTACCAAAACTATTAGTAAATATATGAAGGGAATCTTGTAATTAGAATGAAAAACAATTTTAAAAGAACTTTGTTCCTTCTCCCTTGTTGTTTAGATTATTTTTGTAGTCAATAGAATATAAATATTCTCTAACTTTCTTTTCTTTATCCTGTTTAGAAAGTCTTTTTCTTTTTTAAAGATTTTATTTTTAGAGAGAGGGGAAAGGAGGGAGAAAGAGAGGGAGAAAAACATCAATGTGCTAGAGATATATCGATTGGTTGCCTCTCACTCACCCCCAGCTGGGGACCTGGCCTGAAACCCAGGCATGTTCCCTGATGGGAATAGAACTGGCAACATTTTGGTTCTCAGGACGATGACACCCGACACTCTGAGCTACACCGGACAGGGCAGGAAAGTCTTTTTCAACACAGTAAGTTATTTCTCTAAAGCTCCTCATTACCTAAAATTACAATTCTATAACTAAGACCCATCAAATAAATAATTTTGACTTTCACAAAATCCAACTGCTCCTCTCCAACCCAAGCCTTTCCTTTAAAGTGCCCCATATGTTCTTGTTTCTTTATGCAAACCTGGCATCCCCTTCATCTCGCAACATCTCTTCACATTTTAGTCAGATAGAATAAATTGGAAATGATTTTTATAATGCAAGAACAAACTTTCTGCCAAAAAATTGAAAATGCTTCTGTTTAGGCCTTTGTGTTTAATAGGGCAATGTGGGATTTTTTTCACATTAACTCCACTAAAATTACCTAGGTTGTCCACTGGGAGCCAAATTTTTAAATATATTTAAAGTGAATTTTAATTAATCAAGTGACCTATATGTTTAGCTATAAAACTCAATGTTTTCCTTGTGGCTCAACCCCCCAAAGGAAAAATACTCTAGGATGAGCCAAGAAGAAATGTCTTTCTCAGTAATACATAGATGAGACAAGATGTTAAGGCATGTATTTGTTTTGGATTGACTCTTTGACTCCGTTTTCCCAGTTCCTTCTTCTCTCTCCTACTAGAGAAGCAGAACAATGAGAAGGATCTAGAGATGAGAAGAGCATGGAGCTGGCTCTGCCTTGGAAGAGGCCCTTCCAGCTTTGACAGGTCTCAAGGGGCCATGATGGGCTCAAACAGAAAGGAGCTTCAGAGTGGAAGACAGGCCATTTGTGCTCTTGATTTAAAACAAACAAACAAACAAAAAACTCCCTTCCTTGGGTTCATCTTTCTAACATGTTCTCTTATTGCATTGTACAAAGATCCAAAGGACTAATATTACACAGGTAATGGACTAAGGTTTAGAAAGTCAAATAAACAAGTAATAACTAAAAGTGAGGCCAGACTGATAGGGGAAGTCAGGAGTTAAACATTTTCATTTTAGTTATCGTTGATACGCCTAAGCGATTAATGCATGTGGAAAGCTGTTGTTCTAGAACTAGGACGCATGACTTCTGAGACTCCCAGAGATTGATTTGAAATTCAACCTTTGTGCCCCAGGGTGTCTACAAGTGCTAGAGATGGTATCTGAGCCATTCTGTTCCAGGGAGGGAGCACCAATGGTGCAGATAAAGAATTGTTGATCAGAGGATAAAGAAATACTAGGAAAATTGTCACCAACTGCAACTCTTATCTGATTAACCTTTTTCCAAACCTCTTTTCTACCATTTCTTCTTTTTCTTTTTTAAAATATATTTTATTGATTATGCTATAACAGTTGTCCCATTTTCCCCCCAGGACCTTATTATCTTTAAGCACTCTCCTTACCATCTGATTTTTTCAATGTCCTCTACAATTTTTGGTTTCCAATTTTCATATATGCTAGAATACCATTGGCTGTTTGCTCTGTTCCTCAGAAAATCAGCTAGGTGTTTTACCCATGTAAGGGGGACAGTGGACTCCGCTCCCACCTATCTTGCTGCCATCTTCTCTCCTAATTATGCTTCTTATTCCCTGTACCTTTTCCTTATTCTCCCTGCTCCCCCTACCTGCTGATATCCCCCCATGTGATCTCCATTCCTGTGATTCTGTTCCTTCTGTTCCTGTTCTAGTTGTTTACTTAGTTTGTTTGTTTTTTTTTTAGGTTCAGTTGTTGATAGTTGTGAGTTTGTTGTCATTTTACTGTTCATATTTTGATCATGTTTTTTTTTTAGTTAAGTCCCTCTAACATTTCATATAATAAGGGCTTGGTGATGATGAACTCCTTTAGCTTGACTTTATCTGGGAAACACTTTATCTGCCCTTCCATTCTAAGTAAATCTTTCCTGGATAGAGCAGTCTTGGATGTAGGTCCTTGTCTTTCATGACTTGGAATACTTCTTTGCAGCCCCTTCTTGCTTGCAAGGTTTCTTTTGAGGAATCAGTTGACAGTCTTATGGGCAGTCTTTTTAGGTAACTGTCTCCTTTTCTCTTGCTGCTTTTAAGATTCTCTCCTTATCTTTAATCTTGGGTAGTGTAGTGATGACGTGCCTTGGTGTGTGCTTCCTTGGGTGTTTGGGACTCTCTGAGCTTCCTGGACTTCCTGCAAGTCTATTTCCTTTGCCAGATTAGGGAAGTTCTTTTTCATTATTTTTTCAAATAAGTTTTCAATTTCTTGGTCTTATTCTGGCTCCCCTATGATTTGGATGTTGGAATGTTTAAAGATGTCCTGGAAGTTCCTAAGCCTCTCCTCATTTATTTGAATTCTTGTTTCTTCATTCTGTTCTGGCTGAATGTTTCTTTCTTCCTTCTGGTCCAAACCATTGATTTGAGTTCTGGTTTCCTTCTCATCACTGTTGGTTCCCTGTAGACTGTTCTTTATTTCACATAATGCAACTTTCATTGCTGCCTGGGTCTTTTTTATGCTGTTGAAGTACCCATTGAGTTCCTGGAGCATCCTGATAACCAGTGTTTTGAACTGTGCATCTGATAGGTTGGCTATCTCTTTGTTGCTTAGTTGTATTTTTTCTGGAGCTTTGAACTGGTTTTTCATTTGGGCTATTTTATTTATTTGATTTGATTTGATTTTTTGCCTCAGTGTGCCTGTTACGTAGTAAGGGGTGGAGCCTTAGGTGTTCACCAGGGCAGGGTACCCCTTGTCACTGTGTTGTGACACTGTGTGTGGGGCAAGTGTCCAAGAGGGAACAATGCTGTTTATTCCACTCTCTGCAGGTTTTCAGTCACTTCCTCCACTACCCACAAGAAAATTGGGCCCATCTGGTACTGATTCCTGGGTGGGTGGGCGGGCTTGTGTACATTCTAGGATCCTGTGGGTTTCTCCAACAAACTCTCCTGTGAGGCTGGGAGTTTCTCCTGCTGCCGCCTCAGGCCCTACAGGTGTTGTTAATCAGAGGTTTGAGGCTTTATCCCCTGTGCTGGCACCCTGGGTTGTGCAGTCTATCATGCTCCCCAGTTGTTCCTCCCAGTTTATCTGCACTCGAATGTGGGACCACCCAGTCCTCGAGCCACTGCCTCACCAGGTCCACCAGCCACTGCCTTAGCCACCCTAGTCCTCCAGCCACTGCCTTGCTGTAAGTCCTCTCTTCCTGGCTGCCTGTCTCCACCCCTCCTACCAGTCTGGATGAATATTTCTTTTTAACTCCTTGGTTGTCAGACTTCCATACAGTTCAATTTTCTGTCAGTTCTGGTTGTTTTTTGTTTTTAAATTTGTTGTCCTTTTTTGGTTGTGTGAGGAGGCACAGTGTGTCTACCTATACCTCCATCTTGGCCAGAAATTCTACCCTTTCTTCTTATAAAAAGGTCTTCTTGAGATGAGATGTTAAAATGGTTTTTAGGGTATATAACTCGCCATCTACTCAAATCACTGGCATCTGAATAAAGTGCACATAAAGATTCAACCCTTATCTCTACTTATTGCTTCTGAGAGTGACAGACAGCACAAATACCAACTTTTCTGGTTTCAAATCCATTTTCTCAGGTTGTACTTTGCTTCCAGACAAACCAGGGGTTTGGGATCTTCACTATTTTTCCATCACTAATCAATATAAGGACAACACATCAATAAGGAAAAGGTTGCTGTGTAAGTCAGATTGAAAGACAATAAAAATTAAAGATGTAAATACAACAAAAAATGGAAATAAAAATGAAAAGAGACAAAACTAGTTTTAGAATATTAAGAGATGGCATCACTTAATATTAGCCTAGTGTTGGCTGGATTCAGACCTGGATTCAGTCCTGCTCCCAGAATTAATGTTACTTGTGTAAAATTAGACAAGTCACTGAAACATTCAGAGCATCAGTTCTTCATATTTAAAATTAGGATAATGATCCCTGTCTTGCTATTTTTCAGGGTTAAATAATACCAAAATTATATTGAAAAATATATATTCTAGTTTTCAACTAAAAATTGGAAGGCAACATAAAAATAGCACAAACTACACAGGCAAAGATAAATATATTTGGCTACATTAATGTTTCAAAAATTGGGTTCAGGGCTAAGAATGAACATGTGAATCTAATTTTGCTTTCTCAAATTCTAGGAAAACCACAGTAAAGGAATTTCAAAGGATACATAAGTCATTAAGAACAATGAGGATAGGAGATGATAGCAAAAACATTTTAGAAGTTAGAAAGCAGATGGATCTGTGATGATGGCTACAGACAGCTCAACCTTAAGCTAGGAAGTGGGAAGAAAGCCAAGAACCAACCTGCTTTACCCTTAAAAGGCTCAGAAACTGACAACATGAGTGCCTCTGGAGCTAAGAGTAAAGCATGGAAGAAGGGCAGATGCTGAAATGATAAGCTGAAAACCATTTAAGAACATTAAATCCCTAAATACTCTCCCCACCCTTCTTACCCAGAATGATCTTTCACCTACCCTATTGGAAATTTGGGGGCTATTTTCTGTAAAAGGTAAAGGAAAGGATCTCTACACAGGACACCATGCACAGGTGCGGTCTTGGGTATTGTAGCAAAAATAGGAGAGTCAGTGGCTAACTGTATTGTAAACACCAAATCCTGAGATGATCCCTCCCCAAATTCCCTTTACATTTGGCCCCCAAAACAGCAGCATCCAGACTTTGACTCTTCAAACAAGAGATTAGAAATTGTGACTCTGGTCCTGTCCAAATCAAGAGGAAATTTTACCTAAAGATACTGATGGCAGAGTTTCCCCATTACAAACCACCAGCACTCCTACAGTGAAACTGGAAGTAAATAAAGCCCATTCACTAGCTCAGAGCTTCCAATAGCTTTTTATACTTCTGAGAACAGAAAACCAAAGTTTATCAGACATTCAAGAAAGCCTCTAACTCGGAACATAAAATGTAAGGAAAAAAACTACTGTTGGATAGAAAATTCTATAGAAAGGGAATATTTAAGAAATAAACAAGGGGTATTAAAATTAAAAAGTATGATAGCAGAAATGAAAAAAAATTGAGGAAATCTCAAAAAGTACAGTAAAAACATACAAAAATAAAAAATAGAAAACAAAGATAAAATTTGAAGACCAGTCCAAAGGATCCAACATTGATTGATAGTGATTTCAGAAGCAAAGAGATCAGAAAGCAGAGAACTCATCAATGAAATCATTCAAGAAAACATCCCTAAGCTAAAGGACAGGAGTTTCCAGATGAAAATCTTAGTGTTCAGTACAATGGAAAAAAAAAGGATCAATCCCAGGGTATACCATGGGGAAATTTCAGAAACACTGAGGATAAACTTTTAGAGGGGAGAAAATAAAACAAAAGATAAAGAATCAGAATGTTTTCAGATTTCTCAACATCAATTCTGGAAGCTTAAAGAAAATGGAGCAAATGCTTTCAAAGTTCCCATAGAAAGAGATTTCTAACTATCAATATTGGCAAGAACTTTCTAATCATTGTAGACTAAAATTCAGGAGAAAATACAGGTCTTTTCAAATAAGAGAGATTCTTCCATACTTACATGTGTTTGGATATGCTTAGAAGAGCTCTGGAAGGATATACAAGAAGCAATTGACCCAGCAATCCCACTGCTAGGAAATGTCATAGAGAAAAAGGTGAGGAATGATCTATGTGCAAGGTTATTTATTGCAGCATCACAGCATTTTTGCATTGTTTTCTCTGCAAACAAGGCAACTAGATGGCTAGATGCAGTAGAAAGGAAATTCTGCTGCATATTTTCATGCTTTTTAAATTTCGAATCTCACAAATGTATTACCTATTTTAAAAAACCACTATTTCTCTAATGTTTAAAACTTCTGTCTAATAATTTTGAAAAGCAATCAGTATAGTAAGAAAAACCTTGGAAGAAGAGATTTTCAATGCATATAACCAGTAAGTACTAGTATGCAGAAAATATAAAAGAACTTCTATGAATCAACTGAAAAGCAAGAATCCCCACAAAAATATGGATAAGACCATGAAAAAGCAATTTACAGAAAAGGGAACTGGCATGCCTAATAGATTTTTTAAGTGCTCAACATCATTAAAACAATGATATATTATTTCACATCTACCACCTTGAGAAAATGTAATATCTGACAATACTAAGTATTGAGGATTTAGAAGGCTAAATTAGAGCAATTATTTTGAAGAGCAGGTCAGGGTTTGCAGATGTACTATAGAAAAGGCACAATTAAAAACCCAATAAGTAGCCCTGGCTGATGTGGCTCAGTGAGTTAACCATTGGTCTGCAAAACAACGGGTCACCAGTTCTATTCCCAGTAAGGGCACATGCCTGGGTTGAGGGCCCTGTTCTCAATAGGGGGGTGTGTGGAAGGCAATCACACATTGATGCTCCTCTACCTTTCTTTCTTTCTCTCTTCCTCCCCCTCTCTCTAAAAATAAATAAAATCTTCAAAAAAATCTCCACCAAATAAAAATAGGAGGAAAGATGTAAGAAATTATGAATTTAAAAACCATGAGTAAACTAATTCCCAAATTAAAAAAAAATAGAATCTCAAATTGGATTCAACCTGCATTTTTGCCCTTGGGAGAATGTCTATTTCCCCTCTCCAGAAGGATAGAGGCTGTTCGTGTTATCTGACCCTACCCTAACTCTGCCAGAGTCATCTCCAAGAGTGGGCTCTGTCTACATGGAAGGTGGCTCAGGTGATTGTCACTGACTTGGAAGGAGAGGATGAGAAAGTTACTTTGGTTTATTCTCGTCCCTCTGTGGTGTGAACACATGCATGCCACCCCAAACCAACACTCCATATGTTTTTACTCCTGGTTCCCCAAGGAAGAAGCCACACTGTAGGAGAAAAAGGAGACCACATGCCTTTAATGTAACTCACCCATAGAGGCAATACATACAGTTTCCTCACCCCAGTCTTCATCACATAAAGCCTGTAAAATACAGAACCCCCCTCCCTTCTTTATGCCACCTCATTCTCTCCTCTTCTAGGGCTCTTTTAACTTCTACTCCTCCCAACTTTGAGCCTGCATTCCCTCCCTCCCTTCTTTCCCTCCTTCCTTCTAACCTTTTTCCTTCTTCCATCACCCTGAAGTACTTTTTTAAAGAAAAAAATTAAATTGCGGTATGAGCTAATATTTCCATATATGAGTTTCATATCTATTATATCATAATTTGTAGACCGTATTTTGCTAAAAGAGCTTCTGGGTCATTTTTACATTTTAGTTATAGAAGTTAGAAAATCTCTTTACTATTAACTTGGCCTTGGAGGTACAAAACTGTGTTAGTCAGGGTTTTCTAGAACCAATAGATTATGTATCTGTAGAGAGTGATTTATTTTAAAGAATTGTGGAAGCTTGATGAGTCCAAAATCTGATGGGGCAGGCTGGAGACTCAGGGAAGAGTTGCAGTTTGAGTCCAAAAGCAGTTTGCTCTAGAATTCTTTCTTGCTTTGGGAAAGTCAGTCTTTATTCTATTAAGACTTTCTGCTGATAGGAGGTGGCCCATCCACATTATGGAGGGCAATCTGCTTTACTCAAAGTCCATTAATTTAAATGTTAATCTTATCCCCCCCCCCCCCAAAAAAAACACATTCACAGTAACATCTGAATTATGTCTGACCAAATACCTGGGCACAATGGGTCATCCGAGTTGACATGTAAAAGTAATTATCACAATAACCAATCACCCATGCTAGTTCCTGAGTTTGCTATCTCTGACTTGGTTGGGGTATGAACTGTCCTGTCACACAAAATCAGTTGACTTTCTACTTAAGGTATGCATAAAAAAAAGAGAGAGGGAGAAAGAAAGGAGATCCCAAAATTTAAAAGTTGAACAAAATAAAGCAATCAAATACAAGCATATATTTTAAATATATTTTATTTATTATGCTGTTACAGTTGTCCAATTTTTTCTTCCCTTTATTCCCCTCTGCCCTGCAACCCCCACCCCCCAACCGTATTCCCTCACTACCTTAGTTCATGTCCATGGGTTGTATACACAAGTTCCTTGGCTTGCTGATTTCCCATACTATTCTTAACCTCCCCCTGTCTATTTTGTACCTGCCAATTATGCTTCTTATTCCCCGTACCTTTTCCTCATTCTCTCCCCTCCTTCTCCCCACTGATAGCCTTCCATATGATCTCTATTTCTGTGATTCCCTTCCTTCTGTTCCTGTACTAGTTGTTTGCTTAGTTTGTTTTTGTTTTGTTTTGTTTTGTTTAGGTTCAGTTGTTGATAGTTGTGAGTCTGTTGTTATTTTACTGCTCATATTTTGATCATCTTCTTTTTCTTAGATAAGTCCCTTTAACATTTCATATAATAAGGGCTTGGTGATGATGAACTCCTTTAACTTGACTTTATCTGGGAATCACTTTATCTGCTCTTCCATTCTAAATGATAGCTTTGCTGGATAGAGTAATCTTGGATGTAGGTCCTTGCCTTTCATGACTTGGAAGACTTCTTTCCAGCCCCTTCTTGCCAGCAAAGTTTCTTTTGAGAAATCAGCTGATAGTCTAATGGGAACTCCTTTATAGGCAATGGTCTCTTTTTGTCTTGATGCTTTTAAGATTCTCTCCTTATCTTTAATTTTGGGTAGTGTAATGATGATGTGCCTTGGTGTGTGCTTCCTTTGGTCCAACTTCTTTGGGACTCTCTGAGTTTCTCGGACTTCCTGGAAGCCTGTTTCCTTTACCAGACTGAGGAATTTCTCCTTCATTATTTTTTCAAATAAGTTTTCAATTTCTTGGTCTTCCTCTTCTCCTTCTGGCTCCTCTATGATTTGAATTTTGGAATGTTTAAAAACGTCCTGGGAGTTCCTAAGCCTCTCCTCATTTATTTGAATTCTTGTTTCTTCATTCTGTTCTGGTTGAATGTTTCTTTATTCCTTCTCATCCACACCATTGATTTGAGTCCCAGTTTCCTTCCCAATACTGTTGGTTCCCTGTACATTTTCCTTTATTTCACTTACCATAGCCTTCTCTTTTTTTTTTTTTTCATTTAATTTGAGACCAAATTCAACCAATTCTGTGAGCATCCTGATTACCAGTGTTTTGAACTCTGTGTCTAATGGTTGGCTATCTCTTTGTCACTTAGTTGCATTTTTTCTGGAGCTTTGATCTGTTCTTTCATTTGGGCCATATTTTTTTTTTTCTCAGCATGCCTGTTATATTCTAAGAGGTGGAGCCTTAGGTATTCTCCAGGGTGGGGCAACCCATGCTGCTGGTTTGTGGCACTATGTGTGTGGGAGGGGTCCGAAAGGGAATAATGCCAGTTGCTTGGCTCTCAGCTGGCTTTCAGTCACTTCCCCAACTACCCACAAGCAAACTGGGCCCTTCTGGTGCTGATTCCTGGGTGTGTCCGGGGGCATGTCGTAATTGTGTACATTCTAGAATCCTTTGAGTCTCTCCAATGAACTCTCCTGTGAGGCTGGGAGTTTCTCCTGGTACTGCAATTCCCACAGATTTTTACAACCAGAGGTTTTGAGGCTTTATTCCCCATGCTGGAACCCTGGGTTGCACAGTGTGTTTCACTCTTCAGTTGCTCCACCCAGTTTATCTGCACATGAATGTAGGACCACATGGTCCACCTGCCACTGCCTCACCAACATGGTCCTCCAATCACCGCCTTGCTGCCTGGCTGAGCTTCCTCTTCACCCCAGCTGCCTGTCTCTTCCCCTCCTATTGGTCTGAATCAATGTTTCTTCTGTAACTCCTTGGTTGTCAGACTTCCATGCAGTTCGATTTTCTGGCAGTTCTGCTTGTTTTTTGTTTTTAAATTTGTTGCTGTCCTTCTTTTGGTTGTGCAAGGAGGCAAATGTAAATGCAAGTATATTTTTAAATCAAAAGGTAGTAAACTAAATCTTTAGTGATCACTAAATATATGTGGCAAAGAAAATAATAAAAAGAGTTTAAATTTATAAAGATGAACCAAAATGGAAGCCAATAAAATAGAAGAAATAATCCATAATAAGTGCATGCAAAAATAAAAGAAATACATCTTTATTTTTAAATAATCTGAGCATCACTCATTCATTCTACTGATGATATTTATTGAGTGGTTCAACAATTATTGACTGCATGCCTGACTTTATATTAGGCACTGGGGACACAGCAATAAGCAAGATAGACAAAGTTCCTGCCCCTGAGGAGCACATACTCTAGCAAGGGAGAAAGACATTAAAGAAAGAATTACAGAATTAATGAATCAAAATAGTGATAAGCATTAAAGGAGAACTAGAGGGTGCTATAAGATATTCTTCACTGAGGATGTAACTGAGTTTAAGATGTCAGGGAAGGCTTTCTTGAGTAATGAAGGAAACTAGAATATGTCACCCCAGTATATGCCTTTGTGACATAAGAATTATTTTGAGCTCAAGGCAATTATGTAGCAGCAAATGCAAGAAAAGCTCTCTACTCTCTCTTTATTTGGCTAAAAACAAATTTAGAAAGGTGTCCGTCTTCTCATTTCTACCAGGAAGAACAAACCTTAATCACTGAAGACAACTTTAGACCCTTAACAGAATCTACACAACAAACTTTACTAACTAGTCTTTAGCTACCATTAGTTTCCCACACACAGCAGTCTTTCCTTATCTGCTGTTTCACTTCCCATGGTTTCAGTTACCTGTGGTCAACCATAACCCAAAAATATTAAATGGAAAATCCCAGAAATAAACAATTCATAAGTTTTGAATTGCACACAATTCTGTGTGGCATAATGAAATCTGGAGCCACATTGCTCTGTCCCACCTGAATGTGAATCATCCCTTTGTCCAGCAGCTCCATGCTGCATAAGCTCTCCACCCATTAGTCACATAGTAGCTGTCTCAGTTATTAGATTGACTGCTGTGGTATCGCAGCACTTGTGTTCAAGTAACACTTATGCTACTGAAGAATAGCCCCAAAGTGGAAGAGTAGTGATGCTGGCAAATATGCAAAGTTCCTGCCTTAAGTGACATGGTGAAAGTTCTCAACTTAGGAAGGGAAGAAAAAAAATGAATGTTAAGATTCTAAGATTTATGGTAAGAATGAATCTTCTATCCATGAAATTATGAAGAGGGGAAAAAATTGTGTTAGTTTTGCTGTGGCATCTCAAACTGCAAAAGTTACAGTTACAGTGCATAAGTGCTTAGTTATGATGGAGAGGCATTAAATTTAACATGAACAGAAAATGTGTTACAACTGATGGCACCCAAAAGACAGTGAGCCTATATAAAGACTTTGGCAAGGGCTTCCCTGAAACAAGTGACACCCAGCCATTTACTACAGGTAAGGGAGGGATGGTTACTCAGATACAGAAATGGGTTTGGACTGAAAAGTGTAAATATTACTGAAAGAGAGAGACCACATTAACTTAACTTTCAATCCAGTATATTATAGTTGCTCTATTTTATTATTAGTTATTGTTGTTAGTCTCTTACTGTGCCTAATTCATAGATTAAACTTTATCATAGGTATGTATGTATAGGAAAAGCATAGTATACTTGTATATAGGGTTTGGTACTATCAGCAAGTAACTCAGGAAGGTACGTTACTGGATTCAGGCAACCAGCCTCAATTAGAAATAAGATGTTTTTTAAAATTAAAATGTAATTTAAAATTAAAATTAATGTGATTTTTACTTCATGTGGGAACATAAATGGGAAGAGCATCAAACAGTATTCCAGGTTCAAAACGTGTCATAAAAAGAACTTGTCCTAGCAGACATTAAAATGTAGTGGTAACCAATTTGAGGCCCTTAGTACATAAGAATATCAATAATGAGAATATTAAAAAGACCCACTCTTTGCATCATATTCTACAAAAGATTCCAGATGGATTAAAATGTAAACACTTATAAATCAAAAGAAATACTTTTCCACATAAGTGAATAGACTGGCACAAGAAGAAATCACTTTTTGACTATTCATAGAATAGAAATTTAAAAAAAATATGAGAAGATTTATTACTTAGTTTTACCTTTGATGGAATGAATACCAATGAAGCTGAGATTTAAAAATTCAGAAGAATGGAGAAAATGTTGCCCCATTGACACAGACGTTCACTCAGCACCGTGCTCTCCAGGCCTGTCCGTGCTGTTGAGAAACGCAGAGGCACAATAACTAAAGAATGTGAACAATTAAAAGGGTTCATACAAGAAGAAACATGATGTTAAGTCATGACTTTTAAAACATTCAGTCAGCCTTTTTGGTAAAATAATTGCAAATTAAACCTCTTGGGAAGTTTCTTTTGTACCTAAAAAAAAAGAATTGGAAAAACTTTTGAAGAGTGATAAAACCCAAAGCCAGTGAGTGGAGAGATGGAGCAAAAAAGGAAAAGGACTCATGAACATGGACAACACTGTGGGGTTGTGAAGTAGGGGGTGGGGAGAGGAGGGCATAAAGGGGATAAATGGTAATGAAAAAACACAATAAAAATAAATCAGAAAAATACCCTGTAAGGCTTCAGGAAAGCAAGTATGCTTGTGCATTAATGACAGCAATGTAAATAGATCTGGCTTCTGAAGGGCCAAATGGTACTTTATTGAAAAAATAACAAATATGCCTAACCCATGACCAAGTAATAGAATTTATTCTGAGGAAATAATGTTTAATGAAAAGCAAAAGTATACATATACAATGTTTATTTTATGATAGTAAAACACTGGAAGAAAGCTAGTGTCCCAACAATGCAGAAATATAGAAGCTGTGGGGTGGTAAATGATATACTCTAATGATACAGTAAAAATGGTCAATATAAGGATGCTATAGGAAAGAGAAAACATTTGGTTACATCACATTACCTAAAAGGAAGAATATCAGATTGTGTGTACACACCCGTACTAACTATAAAAGGATCATGACTATGTATGGGCACAGGAGGCAAGAGCATAGATACAGGGAATGTTTTTAGTTGGGTTAAGATGAACAAAAATTTTAGTGAGTTGTTCTGTAAAGTTGTTACAATTAGGCTGTTAAAGATTTAATATTGCTATAATGAGAGCAGGATTTTCTTTGCAGGGCAGAGGACTGGCTATAGAAATAAAGTTATTTGCTGCCTTCTTAACTGGATAAATGGAAAGAAAATGGTATTTCCATTTAGTTATGTGAACATTATTGAATCTATATTTTCATAAAAAAGAAAAAAGATCAGAGGTAAACAATGGTCAGAATGAGGCACTCTACTCCAGGGGAATGTTCTGTAGGGGAGGAAAAATAATTTTCCCACTACCCTTCTGAGTTCTTAGCTGGGACCCCTAATAATAGAAGATAGATTAATAATAGAAAACCAAACAAAAGTTTACCAACATGTCTGCCTCATGTACACCTGGGGGAGGCCCAGGAAGAATAAATAACTCTTGAAGATGACTTGGAATTCAGACCTACATAACATCTTAATAGCTAATGGTACAGGGGGATGCAAGTCTTTTAGGGGAGAGTAATTTTTTTTGGGGGGGGGGAGATGAATGGGTCCTAGAAGAGTAAGATGAGATATATGATAATTTGAAATTTGTGTGGGTGTTATGTCAATTTATAGTCTTCTCTCCTGTGAAGAATCAATCTTCCTGGTGTATAAACCCCCTGGGAAGGGGGTTTATGACAAGTGAGCCTTTTTTGGAGGATCTGTCTTTAGATAGATAAGATGAGTTCAGAGAAAGCTTCTTAGCTTTCTGCTTTTGCTACTTTATAAGTTCCTACAGGTCAAAATAATCAGTATACCAAAGCAGCATATTTTGGAGATGGCATGTCTTGAATTCCCAGAGTTATGTTTTGGGGTGGCATATTCTACTAACATTCAACTCCAACTGAGTGCTAGCAAAAAGAATGTTTCTTAGTTAGTGAGCAGAAAGAAACTAGTAGGTCCTAGCCACTTGTTAGAAAGTAATTTGAGAAGTGGGACTACAGTGGGTAGAATTGTGTCCTCAAAAATGTTATGTTGAAGTCCTAACTCCTATACCTGTGAATCAGAATTCTGGGAATGGGGCCTTTGCAGATGTAGTTAAGCTAAAGTGAACTCCTACTGGGTTAGGGCAAACCCGAATTTGATGACTGGTGTCCTTAAAGGAAGACGCAAATCTGGACACAGGCAGATGCCAGGAAAGCACACCAATGGGAGCAGAGACCGGAGTGACACAGATACAAGCCAAGGAATGCCCAGGATTGGCGGCTAGCACCAGAAGTTAGGGGAGCGGCAGGGGAAAGTTTCCCTCTCAGGGACCCCAGTGGGAACCCACCCTGACCTATTGATTTCAGACGTGGGGCTTCTAGAACTGGAAGAGAGCCCATTTCTGCTGTTTTAAGGTGCCCAGATTGTGTTGCTTTGTCATAGCAGCCCTAGGAAACTAATACAGGGACTAAATGTGAATAACCCAGCAGAAATACCAATTAAAACAAAAAACTAAATGCAGCCTCTAGGACTGTGGCAAAATTCATGATGCGTGGTTTTTAGAAAAGCACCTCGTATGGAGCCCCACCCCACACAGTCTACGTAGGGCTGGCAAAACTGCAGCCTGTGGACCAAATCCAGCCTGCTGCCTGCATGCTAAGAATAGTTTTCACATGGTTGGGGGGAAAATGAAAAAAAGAAAGAACAACATTTTGTGGCATGTGAAAATTAAATGAAATTAAAGTTTCTGCACCCTTAATAGAGTTTTATTAAAACACATTCATACTCATTTGTTTAAGTGTATTCTGTGGCTGTGTAAGAGTGAATATAAATAAAAACATTAAAAAATTAATTTGCCCAGGTGATAAAAAGGGAAATCTTCCCTCCACTCTTCATTTTCACTTAAAAAAACTTGCAGTTGTTCCTTCTATCTCTGCCTCTTTGAGATGTATGCAAATGGTTTTGAAAGCTAAAAAAGCCTCTTGCCAGTTTTACAACCCAGGAATGTTTTCCCAAGGATCAGGGAACCACCTCTTTGGAATGAAGTCATCGAGGAAGATGGCATGCTGTCCCCCAGTCTCCCTCAGAGGACAGGAGCTGATCTGCCACCAGCATCAGGCTCCAGGTTGTAACTACCTGCCTGTCAGGGAGATATGAGAAACTTGTTTTGAATAAAACAATTAGCTGACACAGGTGGACACCGCAATTACCAGGTGAAGTTAGTGTGAACTAGTGCAACAAATGGTGCTGTCAAGTCCACTTACTTGAGGACTAGTTATCATTTGTCTTGAAAAAATGTGTGTAATGGATTGTATCTGCCTGGCTATAGAAAAAAAGGTGAGATTTCTGTCTTTGCAATCCCTTTAGTGGACTGCCTGTGATGAGTATCACACTCGGGTTTAGTGCTTAATCAATAATAAAACTATTTTCTTCTACTTCGTAGAGAGGTTTTCTGGGTTGCAGAAGATTTTTTTTTTAAGAGAGGAAAGGGAGGGAGATAGAAACATCAATGTGCAGTTGCTGGGGGTCATGGCCTGCAACCCAGCATGTACCCTGACTGGGAATTGAACCTGCGACACTTTGGTTCACAGCCCGTGCTCAATCCACTGAGCTATGCCAGCCAGGGCTAGAAGATTGGTTTTTAAATTATATTTCCCCAGTAGTTGTTTCTGGTCTGTGATGGCAGAATTGAGTGGTTTAACAAAAGACTATACAAATGGTCTAAAATATGTATTATCTGGCTCTTTATAGAAAAAGGTTGCTACGGACTCCTGGTCTAGGTTTGTGCACAGGATACCTGGAAAAACTAAGTTCATGTGGTAGGGGCCTGGGAACATGGGGAAGGTATAGAGAGGGAGGTGGACCTTAGGGTGCAAAGCCAAATGTGTAGAGGGGCTAGAAGTTAAAGTAAATGAGTGAAGTGGGCTGAATGGAAATTTGAGTGAACAGAAGCCAGGAGTCAGCTTGTCCTGGCTTCACGTGATGGCTGCTATGTGAGGAAGTAAACCAATCCCATGTAAGCAAACCATCCAATGTTTTCCCAAGAGGGGCTGAAAATCTGAGGTTTAATATAAAAACTCACTCTTAAAATGCAAGCATCTAATTCAAATTTGAAAAGCAGGTCTCAGGTCAAGCTTCAGTTTGGTGATTGCCAAGTTTAGCTTCTGATGTAGACAGTAGAAGAGGACCTCTCCCTGTTAACAATGAGTGAGAAAATGGTAAGTGTAGGAAATGGCTGATAAATTCCTAGGAATACTTATGTTTGACATTGACCTGGGAGTTGGTTCCTACACTGAGATGTAGTTGGTAAGCCTTCAGTGAGTGTGTGAATGATGCTTTGAAGGAAAGAAAAGGGGTGGCATCTCTAGCATAAAAGCAGGGTGAACACAGGAACCAAGAAGTGGATTTCAGTGTGGACTTTCTCTGGAAAACATGTAGTCAGAAAAGAGATATATTAGAATGGGCTCTGAACCTTCCTGCCGTACACTGGATAGGAACTTGGGATATTTTATGGATATTAGTGGAGAATAATTCAAACAGAATAGTGAACTTGGGGAATTAGAGTAATGACTAGCATATAATAAGCCCTCAATAAATTTTGGCTCTTGTAATTAGCTATTGTTTTCTGGAATACATCCAGAAACAGGTCACTTGGCCAGGATGCAACAGCTGCCAAGAAAGAAACAAAGGAAGCATTACCACTTTTCAGCTCAAAAGGAAAAGGTTTGGTACATGTGGTGATTTTAAAACATGTCTATAAATTCTTAAATTCTCCTCTTACGAAGAAGTGGAGTCTAATTCTCCTCTCCTTCGACATGGGCTGGCCTTAGTGACTCGCCTCTAACAAATGAAATGCCAGGGAAGTGACACTGATAACTTCTGAGAGCTAAGGCATAAAAACTGATATAGCTCTCCTCTCTCTCTCCTCTTCACCCCACCCCCAATCCGCATGCCTTAGAAACTGAGTTGCCATGTCAGAAGTCCAGCTGCCCATGTTGCAGTCCCCACTCCCCCACCACTGTTTGAGTCGTCCCAGTCAAGAATTTTTAAAAGTTAGGCTCTGGCTGGTGTGGATCAGTGGATTGAGCGCTGACTCAAATCCAAAGGGTCTCTGGTTGGATTCCCAGTCAGGGCACACGCCTGGGTTGTGGCCAGTAGGGGGTGTGTGAGAGGCAACCACACATTGATGTTTAAAGAAAAAAAGAAAAGAATTTTTAAAAGTTAGGCACATTGCCTGATATAAAACGTGAGTAACTTATACTGAAATTTCTTTATGTTCATGTCGTTCTTTCACTGAAGATTATAGGATTTAGGGAAGAAGTTGATATGTAGGATGGAGATTTTATTTATTTTAATTTGGGCATATGACTAACTTAATGGAAACAGAAAAAATATACCAAACCTCTTCCATACAGGCTTTGCTGTATTTAGAATAACTCACATGAATATGCCTTCTGACTAATAATAGACATAACATCTAAATACTCTGAATCTGGGACTGCAAGAAGGAAGGACACTGCTGATGTCTTCAGAAGGTGCTCTGGCCAGGCTGTGAAAGACACTGGAATTGAGCAGATGGTACTCGTTCCCAATCACTGATGCTTTAAAATGTCAAACCCAGTTATGTCATGGGCTGGCTTCTCCAGGGATCAGACTCTAGCCTGCAGTGTACCATGCAGGGTGTTTATTAGGCAGTGTCCTCGAGCAGCTGAGTCAACAAGTCCTTCCTTAAAGGGGACACTGTGTGGTGTGTCACTGTGACCACCAGAGGTTGTTAAATACTTCAAAAGAGACTAAAATTTTGGCTGAGTATGGACCATCCACATTGTTTCAAAGTCTGACTTTGGAGTGCAAACCTTAAGAGTCCAACCAGGGTGGTGAGTTTCAAGTAAAACTGACTGAGCCAGGAGAAAAGGACCATCCCTTTCTCATGGCTCAGTCAAGAAGGGATGATTTTATGAACCCTTGAATTCTGCAGTTTCTGGTTATGTGGCCAAATTCCAGGCAATGTTTTTGTCAACTCCAGTCTATAAATATATTTCAGTTTCTGATATTTGGACTTGACCACATCTTTCACTGCTCACAGGCTTGAAAAAATTTTCAAAGTAAAATTAGTAAAGACACAGGATTTAATAAAAACAAATGTGAATGCCACATTGTTAAAAGCCACTTTTCTTGTACCCTGTGTCTTATTTAGTTATAGGAATCTTGTAATCCCAAGTGACCGCATTATATTTCAAGTTACTACTTTGAAGAATATGGTTTAAGCCAATCAACTTGACAGGAACATCTTTGTGCAGAGAAAAGAGGGTTCACATAGCAGGCCTGACACAGTTAGAAAGTCCTGCATGTTTGCTCCCTGGCTTGTGTCTCAACTTAGATTTGAGGGGTCTTCCCCAGTGCCCTGCCTGGTAAGAAGAGTGGCTCACAGAGTGCCCAAGTGGTACAAACAACACAGTTTGTAGAGAATACCTGCTTCCCTTGGGGCGCCTGGAATTTTGGCACGCACTCAGCAGAGGCTGCCTGCCTGACTGGCCCCAAATGAAAACCATGGGCACTGAGTCACCCGTGAGTTTCCCTAGTGCACAACATTTCATGCGTGCTGTCACACAATTCACTGTTTGAGGAATGAAGCACATCCTGTGTGATCCCACTGGGAGAAGACCCTTGTTCCTGGAAGCTAGTGCCTGGTTTCCTCCAGACTTCTGCCCATGCACCCTTCCCTCTCCTGGTTTTGCTCTGTAGCCTTTTGCTGTAATAAATCACAGCTGTCAGTTAACTGTATGCTGAGTCCTGAAAGTCCTCCTAGAGAATTACTGAACTCAGGCTGGGGGAACCCAAAACAATGTTATTATTGTACATATAATTAAATTCTATTTCTCTGTGACAGTCTACATGTGTATATTATAGCACTCAATTATACTTCTTCCTTCGTAAAAGCCAGAAATAGTCATATTTACTCATAACATTAAGTGAATGAAGGCTCTGTGCTTAATATAGAAGACAAAGGATAAATGTTAAGAGCCAACTATGGAAAGGCTATATCCACTATTGGTCATTTCCATAGAGCTGATACAATTTGGGACCAAGACTCTGTAACCAGGATCACCATTATGCTTTCTAAGGAGCCTCAGAAAGGAGCCTTTACCTCACCACTCCTCATCACCCCTCCCTGCCCTCCACCCCAAGAAAAAGATGAGATGAAGCTTAGGCAGTACTAAGGGGGAAATTACATTATAACATTAGATGCTTTATCTAAAAAAAAAGAGAAAAGTCTCAAGTCAGTAGTATTTTTTTCTTTTTTCTTTTTTTTAATTTTAATCATTGTCCAAGTACAAAAAGTCAGTAGTATTAAACATCTAAAGAAACTAGAAAAAAAAGAGAGAAAGTTAAGCCCAAGACAAGCAAGAGAAAGGAAATAATAAAAATAAGAGCAGAAATCAGTGCAATTAAAATAAAAAAGAATAGAGGAAAAAATCAATATGAAAGCCCATTCTTTGACAATATCAATAAATTGATAGAACTATAGCAGACTAATAAAATATAATAGCATAATCAAAAATTAAGTGAGGCACTATATAATGCTCTTTATATGTTTATCTTTTTCTTACATAATCTTGAAAACAACATTTCCTGGTAGGTAATAGTACACCTATTTTTTAAAGATGAGAAAACTAAGATTTATAGATTTTGGTTAATTTGCTCAAGATTGCTTAGCTGGTAAAATCTTGAACCAAAGTCTGTCTGACCTAAACCTTAATCATCATATTACTCCAACTCCAAATGCCCATGAAGAGGATACAAGGGTGTCCATTCAGATCCCCACTTTAGGAGTAACTAACTTTTTTTCCAGCTGCTTAGGAGTATCTGCTGCTGACAGGTCACAGCTACATCCTTCACTGGAAACTGATCTGAGCCTGCACAGAACTGCCTCCCCAAAAGGATTCAAAGGAAAAGATGTCTTTTTCAATTTGGGACAACTGCAAAGCTATCTTAGTTCCAGAGTTCCTGCTAGGATATTTGAGGCTTTAGTTGCAACTGCATTGCAGGTCAGTTTCTCCCTGTGCCCAGACCTGCCTTACTTAATTTTTTACAGATAAATCTCCCTAAGGTGTTCCTTAATAAACCTCTGCACTCAATTTTTTGTCTCTGAGTTTGCTTCCAGAGGAAGCAAATAAGACACATCCTTTACATATTAATGCATGCTTTTCTTTAAAAAAAATTTTTTATTGTTATTCAAGTATAGTTGTCTCCACTTTCACCCCACCATGCCCTCCTGCCCCACCCATCCCCACCTCCCACCCTCAAACCTACCCCCTTTGGCTATGTCCATGTGTCCTTTATACATGTTCCTTGATGACCTTTACCCCCTTTTTCCCCATTATCCCTCCCCCTCCTTCCCTCTGGTTACTGTCAGTTTGTTCTTTATTTCAGTGTCTCTGGTTGTATTTTGCTTGCTTGGTTTTTTTTTTTTTTTTTTTTTTTTTTTGCTGTGGTTGATTAGGTTCCACTTACAGGTGAAATCATACAGTATTTGTCTTTCACCAACTTGCTTATTTCACTTAGCATAACACTCTCCAGCTCCATCCATGCTGTCTCGAAGGGTAGGAGCTCCTTCTTTCTTTCTGCTGCATAGTATTCCATTGTGTAAATGTACCATGGTTTTTTTTTTAAATATATTTTATTGATTATGCTATTACAGTTGTCCCATTTCCCCCCTTCTCTCCCCTCCACCCTGTACCCCCCTCCCACCCACATTTCCCCCTTTAGTTCATGTCCATGTGTCATACTTATGAGTTCTTTAGTTTCTACATTTCCCGTACTATTCTTGCCCTCCCCCTATCTATTTTCAACCTACATTCTATGCTACTTATTCTCTATACCTTTTCCCCCTCTCTCCTCCTCCCACCCCCCTGCTGCTAACCCTCCATGTGCCCTCCATTTCTGTGGTTCTGTTCCTGTTCTAATTGTTTACTTAGTTTCTTTTGGTTTTGCTTTAGGTGTGGTTGTTAATATTTGTGAGTTTGCTGTCCTTTTACTATACATGTCTTTTCTTTATCTTCTTTTCTTAGATAAGTCCCTTTAGCATTTCATAAAATAAGGGCTTGGTGATGATGAACTCCTTTAACTTGACCTTATCTGAGAAGCACTTTATCTGCCCTTCCATTCTAAATGAGAGCTTTGCTGGATAGAGCAATCTGGGATGTAGGTCCTTGCCTTTCATGACTTGGAATATTTCTTTCCAGCGCCTTCTTGCCTGTAAGGTCTCTTTGGAGAAATCAGCTGACAGTCTGATGGGAACTCCTTTGTAGGTGACTGTCCCCTTACCTCTTGCTGCTTCTAGGATTCTCTCCTTCGTTTTTACCTTGGCTAATGTAATTATGATGTGCCTTGGTGTGTTTCTTCTTGGGTCCAACTTCTTTGGGGCTCTCTGAACTTCTTGGATTTCTTGGAAGACTGTTCCCTTTGCCAGATTGGGGAAGTCCTCCTTTATTATTTGTTCAAATACGTGCTCAATCTGTTGCTTTTCCCCTTCCGATTCTGGTACCCCTATAATTCGGATATTGGAACGTTTAAAGGTGTCTTGGATGCTCTTAATCTTTTCCTCAATTTTTTGAATTCTTATTTCATCATGCTTTCCTGCTTGGTTGATTCTATCTTCCTTCTGGTCCACTGTATTGTTTTGAGACTCATAATCCTTCCTTTCACTATTGGCTCTCCTCCGCGTGTCTTCCTGCATCTGTTTTATGGTAATCTGCATTCTTTCATCTAAATTTCGTCCAAAATCAACCAGTTCTGTGAGCTTTCTGATCACCAGTGTTTTGAACTGCGCATCTGATAGATTGGCTAATTCTTGGTCGCTCAAAAGGATGAGTCCTGGGGGACTGATCTGCTCTGTAGAAAACATATTTTTTTTTCCCGTCTCTCCTTTTTTTTTTTCCGGTCTGGTTGCTCTTGTTACGGTGGGGGGCGGAGCCTTAGGTGTTCACCGGGGCTGGGCACCCCAGTGGCTAGATCGTGACGTTATATGTGCGGGCGGGGCGGGAGCAGGAGCGGGGTGGGAGAAAACAATGGCGGTAGTTCCGTTCCCCGGGACTCAGACCCTTGTCTAGGCTTCTGGGCCGCGAGTTCTGCCCTGGTCCACAATCGCTACCCCTCTGGGTCTGCCAGCCACAGCTTGTGTACTCAGGGATCACCGCTGCCTTCTTGTGTGCCGGATGGCTTTTGCGCCGATTTCGTGCCAAACCTTCCCCTGACCTCCGCGTGCCGCCGACCCGAGCCAGCCCCGCGCCCGCCCGGCTCGACTTCTCCTACCAGTCCGGATGAATGCGTCTACTTCAACTTCTTGGCTGCCCGACTTCCATTCAGATAAATCCTGTGCCGGATCTGGGTGTTATTCTGATAGTAAATTATTGGTTTTCTAATCTTGGTTGTACGAGGAGGTACGGTGCGACCACCTATTCCTCCATCTTGCCGGAAGTCCCATGGTCTTTTTTTTTATCCACTCATTTACTTGTGGGCACTTAGGTTGCTTTCAGCACTTAGCTATTGTAAATTGTGCTGCTGTGAACACTGGGATGATGTGGACCCTGGCTCGTGGGATCTGTCACATTGTGGATGAGACACAAGACAAATTCACATGGACTGCTGAGTCCTGTGAATGTTACAGAACACATGGGGGGCGGGCAAAAGCAAAATACTATTACCAAAAGGAACTGCATGATTCTCCCCTGCACTGGCTGCCACGTCTTGGTTTAAATCCCCACATCAATCTTCCTCTGCAGCCCCATTTGTCACTCCTCCCACAATTGGCTACACTTGCCAGCACTCTCATATCCTTCCAATTTGACTGGGCTACCATAGTGAGTCTGGGCAGGTGTGGCCTCATGTCATGGAACCAATCATCTCCAAGCTCTCATGCAGGTGCTGTAACTTGGGGGACCTGTCCCCCCCCAGTTATGTCTTGGGGGGAAAGTTACTTCCATTTCCCTGGCTTGGAGCATGGCCACAGCTATTTAACATATCTATGTAACCAGTCAAAGGTTATAGATATGTTAAATGACCACACCAGAGGTTAGCTTCAAAGCTGTTGCTATGCAAAACAGATCTCAATGGTCCTGCTCCTTTGTCCCTTCCCCCAACCCACACCTGTGGGGGCAGGGGAGTGAGGACATCCTAATATTTCCTGAACACCCTGAGTTCTGGGCTCCATTCCAAATCCCTATTTGGGGCCCCCCTCCTGGCTGCACCCTGTTACATGGAGGAAAACAGACAGCATGGCTTTTCTCTCAAGAGGAGAAAAGCCTCAGCCCTTGCTGTGACAGGTCTTTATTTCTTTATCTGGGCACATTACCTGATGGTCCTCATTTACTATGCACAGGTTCACTTAGGTGGTCACCTTTTACAGAAGGAGCCAGTGCTGCTAATCACATTACAGAAAGGGATATTTGAAAATGAAAACGGAAAAGTAGTTGAACTGGTTACACTCCATACTGGGGAGTTTTAGCGTGGATTTTAGGAAATTACAGTAAGTATTTGCTGTCTCAACTCAGGGTGAGGGATTTTTAGCAAAAGCAAGTCTCAAAGTGGCCTAGGTATAATGCAGGCCTGATTCCCCATGGGAGAACCTATCTGTGGGCATGGGTCCTGTCTGGGCCCATGCCATGCAGAATGGTCTCCTACACTGGGGTGCATAGGTTCTTTTGAACTGGTGTCTCAGGATCCTTAGGGTACAATCCCAACAGTGGTATTGCTGGGTCAAAAGGCAGTCCCATTTTAGTTTTCTGAGGAAATTCCATACTGTTTTCCAGTGGCTGCACCAGTCTGTATTCCCACCAACAGCATACTAGGATTCCCTTTTCTCCACATCCTCTCCAACACTTGTTTGTTGATTTGTTTATGATGGCCATTCTGACTGGTGTGACATAGTATCTCATTGTGGTTTTAGTTTGCATCTCTCTGATTGTTAGTGATGTTGAGCATCCTTTCATATGTCCCTGGGCCCTCCATATGTCCTCCTTAGAGAAGTGTCTGTTCAGGTCCTTTGCCCATTTTTTAATTGGGTTGTTAGTCTTCCTGGAGTAGAGTCATGTGAGTTCTTTACATATTTTGAAGATCAAACCCTTGTTCAAGGTATCATTGGCAAATATATTTTCCCATACAGTTGGTTCCCTTTTCATTTTACTGCTGTTTTCTTTAGTGATGCAGAAACTTTTTATTTTGATGAAGTCTCATTTGTTTATTCTTTCTTTTATGTCCCTAGCTCTAGGGGACATATTGGTGAAGATATTGCTGCATGGAATAGCTGAGATTTTCTTGTCTATGTTCTCCTCTAGAACTTTTATGGTATGCTTTTCTAAGTAAAATTAAATATCAAACAATTAAAATAAATTAATACATTTATGCTTGATGGAAAATGAAATAATCATGTCAACTGCTTTCAAATTGTTTAGAAAAATGTTCTTTGCACTTCTGTTGCAACTTTTCTGTAAGGTAAAAATTATTTCAAAGTAAAATTATTTTTAAAGACACTTTCAGGCAAACAGAATGAGAAGTTTCACTGTGCAGTTCTTGCATAGATAACTGCAAAGTATATGCATCTAGTTTTGGAAGAAGAAAACTGAATGAGGAAGAAAGGAGGTTTCAAAAACAAATTGTTGATAAATCTAAATAAATACTAATGAGTTTTTAAAAGACTTACACTTTTGAAAATCAGCAATAGCAAAAGGATAGCAAAATAAGAATAATTGTTTTCCTCAGGTCTGTACATTGTTTGAGGAGTACTGATTAACCTCCGACTTTGTTAAGTCTAGGATCTGCAAAAGAATAAATATAGAATTTGTAAATTCAAACCAAATAGAGTGTTAAAGAAGGAACAAAGAAAAATTATCAGTCTAATATAAGGAAGAAAGCAAGAATAATAAGCAAATAAAAACAGCTAATTTCAAGCTTCACAAAATAAGTGGTGGGAATAAATGAATATTAGTCATTAACAATGTCTAAAAATTTATATTTACTGATTAAAAGAAATTGGATTAAAAATAATTCAGCCATATTCTGTTAACAAGAGGTGTAACTAAACTAAGGACATAGATCATTTGACAGAAAATTAGTGAAAAAGTTGTTCAGGGATATCCTATAACATGCTTTCTGCCATAGGCAATTGAATATCAAACTAAAAGAGACTTATAGAACAATAACAATTACTGATTCAATAAGGAATCTGGTGGTGAGTGGTTCTAGGACTGGTTCTGAAGATCAATGAAGATGTCAAGGACCAGGCTCTTCTATCTTTCCAACTTGCCATTCTCAGTGTTTCTGAGATATTAACCTTCATGGTTACAAAATGGTTGCAGCATTTCTTGTCATCTCATCCCACTCCATAACATCCTAAAAACAGGAGAGAAAAAGGATTTCTCTTTAAGTGTCTCTATTTATGGAAGAAGGCAGTATTTTCTAGGAACAGATGGAAGAATTTCCTTTGTATTTATTTGCCTGGAACAGGGCCATCCCCAAACCAATCCCACTAGACGGGAATGAGATGACTAAAACTGGCTCAGCCCAACCATTAGTTAAGTGTGGGCTAGAAAGGGTATCTATCTACTTTACCTGAGTGCTTTGCTGCTCGGTATCTAAACAAAATGGAAGTTCTAACAAGGAAGGAGAGACTGCCTTTGAGTAAATAACCAACCTACTTCAAGTGTCTGTAACATTTAGCAAGGACTAACTAAATTAAAGTGGTCATAGCATTATTAATACAAGACAAAATGGACTTTAAGATAACACGAATGAGTAAAGGAGGATTGATACTCACCAACGACAAAAAGGAGAAGTCACTTGGATGATATAAAAATTATGAACTTTAATGCATCCTTATTTTAAGCAAAAGCAAAAGGAGATATGCAAAAAGTGGTTCAATGACAGACATCCCCCCTTTGTCCACAGTTTCACTTTCCATGGTAAAGTTCAGTTACCGCATGGTCAACCAGTTTGAAAATATTAAATTTCTGGGAGTCCAGCCAAGATGGAGGTGTAAGTAGAAACCCTTCACTTCCTCGAACAACCAAAAGGAGGATAACAACCAATCTAAAATCAACAAACAACCAGAAGTGCCATGAAATCAAACTGCCTGGAACTCTGACAACCACAGAATTAAAGAAACAGTCAAACAGACCAACCAGACTGGTAAGGGAGTGGTCAGAGAGAACCTGAGTGGAGACTGTGGACTGTGAGGGTGGGGACTGACTTAAGGGGAAAGTGAGACTCGGAGCTGACTATGGACTACGACAGTTGCCACAGCGGGAGTAACTCCCAGTCTCACACGAGAATCTGAGAATCCTTTGAAAAGTGGGCTAGAGGCAAGCAGGGGAGCTGCATTGTTCCTTCTCTGGCCCCTCCCCTACAAGCAGCTCCACATGGAAGCAAGGAGGGTTGTTCTGCCCCTAGTGAATACCTAAGGCCCTGCCCCCTTATAACTTAACAGGGGCCCAGAACAAAGAAATAGGGCCAAATGAAAGAACAGAGCAAAACTTCAGAAAAGGAGCTAAATGATGAGGAGATAGCCAACCTATCCGATGGAGAATTTAAAGCCCTGGTAAATGCTCACAGATCTGATTGAGCTTGGTCAAAAAATGAAAGAGCCCCAAAATAAAACAAAGCAAAAATATTCAGGGAACCAACAGTGACTGGAGGGAAACCAGGACTCAAAGCAAAGATTTGGAATAAAAGGAAGAAATAAAAATCCAACCGAAACAGAATGAAGAAACAAGAATTCAAAAAAATGAAGAGAGACTTTGAACTTCTTTGACAACTTGAAACATTCCAATGTCTGAATTATAGGGGTGCCAGAAGGAGAACAACAACAACAAGAAATTGAAAACTTATTTGAACAAATGATGAAGGAAAACTTCCCCAATCTAGTGAAGGAAATGGACTTCTGGGAAGTCCAGGAAGCCCAGAGAGCCCCAAAGAAGTTGGAGCCAAAGAGGAACACACCAAGGCACATCATCATTAAGTTACCCAAGATTAAAGACAAGGAGAGAATCTTAAAAGCAGCAAGAGGAAAGGAAAGAGTTACCTACAAAGGAGTGCACATATCAGCCAGCTACCAGCTGATTTCTCAAAAGAAACTTTGCAGGCAAGAAAGGGCTGGTAAGAAGTATTTGAAGTCATGAAAGGCAAGGACGGACATCCAAGATTACTCTATCCAGCAAAGTTTTCATTTAGAATGGAAGGGCAGATAAAGTGCTTCCCAGATAAGGTCAAGTTAAAAGAGGTCATCATCACCAAGCCATTATTATGTGAAATATAAAGGGACTTATCTAAGAAAAAGAAGATAAAAAATATGAACAGTAAAATGATAACAAGCCCACAGCTATCAACAAATGAACCTAAAAAAATAAAAGAAAAACAAGAAAACAAAAACTAAGCAAACAATTAGAAGAGGAACAGAATCAGAGAAATGGGCATCACATGGAGGGTTTTCAGTGGGGAGGGGAAGGGAGGAATAGGGGGAAAAAGGTACAGAGAAGAAGAGGCATAATTAGTAGGTATAAAATAGGGAGAGATAAAAAATGGCAGAGGAAACAGAGAAGTCAAAGAACTTACATGTACACGAACTAAGTGGGGGAATGCTGGAGGGTTGGGGGATACAGGATGGATGGGGGATAAAGGGGAAAAATTGGGGAAACTACAATAGCATAATCAATAAAATATACTTAAAATATTAAATTTCCCCAATCATCAACATTATCTGCTCCTGACATCCAACCATCAACATTGGCATGGCTCAATGATCCAGGATCACCAGAAGGAGATGATCCTCCTTCTGAAGTGTCATCAGAAGGTCAACAGTAGCCTAATGCTATATCAAAATGCCTATGTCATTCACCTCACTTCATCTCATCATGTAGGCATTTTATCATCTCACATCATCACAAGAATAGTGCGTGTAGTACAATAATATATTTTGAGAGACACTACATTCACGTGACTTTTATTATAGTATATTATAATTATTCTATTTTATTATTAGCTATTGTTGTTAATCTCTTAATATGCCTAATTTCTAAACTAAACTTTATCATAGTTATGTACATATAGGAAAAATATAGTATATGAATATATATAGGGTTCTTTACTATCTGCACGTTTTAGGCATCCAGTTGGGGGGTTTGCAATGTATCCCCTGAACAAAGAGAAATTAACAAATCACGCACCACATACGGGACCCTATACCCTCACTGCCACAGCTCTGTTATTTGGATCACATAAGTGTGATATGGTTTACTTGGCCTGTGGATAGAACTGGACTCAAGTGCAAGAGCCAGAAACTATAGGTAGGAGAGATGAGACAAAGCCAAAGCCAATCAGGGACACTTCTGTCAGCTGTCAACAGCTCCAGCAGTTGAAAAAATGGTTTTATAACCCTGAAGAAGAGATCTGAGCATCACTGTGTAAGTAGAGCACACTGCTGAGCTCTAGAGCAAGATCATCTGGGTTTGTGCCTTAGCCTGACCATTCACTAGCTGTGTGACCTTAGGGTAAGATACTTAATCTTTTTTTGTGTGTCTCAGATTCCTCATAGTAAAATGGAGTTAATATTAATTTTCTTATGCATTTAGTATAACTATCAATTATTACACTTTAAATTTTGTTCACTATATTTATGCTTGTTTTATGATTTTCAAGGATATTTATTTCTTCCAGGATAGATGTCTCAAAAGTCACAAATGGATTAATGAATGTTTGTCTTGGTGACTAAGTGGCCGTAGGGATGCAATCCTTTTTAAAATCTGCTTAGCTAGGAGAATATTAGTACAACAGTTAGTGACTGGGGTTTGGGGGTGGAGGTTGTACCAACTGCTCTATCTGGTAATTCTACCTCTGATGGGAGAAGGGTAGAGTTTTGTGCTGGAGCGGGCTCACCTTGGTTCACCAGAGCTGATAGCTAAATTTTCAGAAATTTTGTGAGCCAGTTATTAACTATCATTATTTAGAATTACATTGTATAAATGTATAATAAAATAGATTCTCTTTAAAAAAAATAATGAATATTAAACCTTCACTGCTTCCTAATTACTTACTACACTTCACTACAATCTGTACTCTTGAGCTGTTCATGTCTACTGTATCTGTAAGGTAGAAGTATTAAGTAAGGGAGTGCTACTGGTCATCCCTTCCCAACTCTGCATTCAGTGATATTACACGGGGAACTTAAAATCGGCCATGGCAGGAACATTTACACCATGGATTTGGCAAACACTACATATCAGGGCCTTATGATTTATTGTTTTGTTGGTCATCTGAACTTAGGAAGATGCAGTTTTAAAGTGTGTCATGTCTGTAGCCATTACATTGTAAAGAGCACAAACAATTGAGAAAATATTCTTGCAGTATTTGAAAACTGTTATCCAATTCTGCAAGGCAGGAAGGAGTTCATATCACTGACAAATAAAGAGAAGTTCTGACGTATGTCTTCATTGTCTCATTTTCATCTCACTTGTTAATGTGAACAAAAGTATGAATTAACTTTTAGATCAGAGCTGCACTCATTAATTGCAGCCATAGGTTGGCTATTGATGTATGTTGGGCAAAAATCTTTGAAACATTATGTGAGAATCTGCTGGCTATTGGAAACTTACAATAAAGAACACTGCATATTTTATTACTACTTGTAAATTATGTGTTATATACCCTTTATATTCATAAAATTTATAGTGAACAAAGACATATGCAAACTTTTTTCTCCGGCAAGCTGGTCATTCAGTGTTTAACAGCACATCACTAGTGATCATGATGACATGGTATAAAAATAAAATACTGTGTTTTTCTTTTTTAATATACAGGCCTAGATTGTACTCTTTCTGAGAGTTAGTGCTTGTCTTGAGATATACGCCTCTCTGTCTGACTGGGGGTTACCTACTAGGAGACCAGGAAGGATCTTTACTCTGCTGTGCTCTTCATCTCACACAAATTCGGAAAGATCCAATCTGTTCTGGACTCTTCTGCAGAAGCCTCCCTCCACTTCCTGCTCGACGGTAGTATTAGCGAACCTAAATGACTCCTATCTGGGAAAATGGACATTAGGAATTACCGTCCTAGAAGAATGGGATGTACTGGAGACTTTCTCTGTGCAGGCTTGAAGAAGATGAATTTCCTGACAGGGACATGGACACAGGGAACGAAGCTGGGAACTGGGCATGTGCATCAGGTGGCTCTCTGAGAACTAAACTGGCAGTGGTAACAGAGAACTTGTCCTCTTCTGAAGTCATATCCTATCTTGTGGGACTAGGCCAGGAGTTTCAGGGGCAAAGTGAGGCAGAGAAGTGCACATGAGGGGCTCACAACTCACTGGCCCAGAGCAGATGGGAAAGCCATCCTTTCCCCAAGATACACACACTGCAATGGGAGAAGTGGGGCGAGTTTATAGGAGAGAAGTCTGCAGAGAAGCTGAAAGGAGCCTGCTGTTAGAAGTTTGCATTGACATTGTAGAGAAGCTGAAAGAGGAAGTTTAGGTGAAGCAGAGAAAAGGAAGATCAGCTAAAAAATGCGGGTGTGGGTTGTTATATTAAGATCAGCAGTGGGTAGGAGGTGAAAGGAGAACCTAGAACAGCCATGTGCACACGGCCACTCCTAACCTGGGGGGCGACCATCCCCTGGCCCGGAGAGGACACTTGCTTCCTTGGAAGGAAATGAGTTTCAAGAGGTAGATACCCCTTGGAGAGAGAGAATTGAGAGGATAAGCATACTGTGGGAGGGGAAAGGGTGCCAGTTCAACAGTGAGTCAGGTCAAAACAACTCAGGAGAGAAGACAAAGTATTGTACTTCAGGACTGATGACAGTCAACAATTTACTTCTCATAGAACTTTCTTTCCTTGGCTTTCAACACCTGCCATCCTGATCCCTGATGGGTTTTTCCCGATCTGCCCAGGTATGATGAGCAGACCTCCAGTGGCAAGCCACGTTGATGCTGATAATTAAATGAATCCTTGAAAGAAAAAAATAGAAATGGCCAGCTAAAACCTCTGCTATAAAGGGTTTCAGTTTCATACTGATTTTATTTCTTGTAAAATGATGATATGAGGAAAAAAATAAACTGTTTGCCCAGTTCTTGACCCCAAAACTTTGGGGAGAAGAGGATGCTGATTTTAGCTGAGACTTGTGGTGGGATGCTTTGTGGGGAAAAAGCCACCACTGTGTGACTGACAGCTATCACCAGCCCCCTTCTGCGCCTTCCCCACTTCCTCCACTGGAAACCAGGGAGGTTTGGACTGGATGATAGGTGCTACCTGCAGGTAGAAAACTGGAGAAAATATCTGAATAGATATTTAGCATTGTTATGGATCAGGAACAAAAGCCTGGTGAACTCTGGCCCGTCTCTGGCTCTCTTCATGTCCAAAATTCAGTTTTGTGATCAAGGGACAATATGTCAGGGCCAGCCCTGCAGGGAAATGCAGCTCTAATTTTGGCAGAGTCTAAGAGACCTCACTACCTCCTTCACAGAGGAAACAGACTCCATCAGGGGAGGACCCCCACACCTTCCATCAACAGTCACTCAGAATGACCTACTTCTGCACTCCATCTCCACCTTGCTCCTGGTGCAGTGGAAGGGAGAGTGTCCCCTTCCTGAGGTTACTGCCTCCAGGATTCCATCCCACGTCGTCTCACAACCTCTCTTCAACCTTCCCTTCACTTCTTTCTAACAATGTTTAAACATGCCTACAACTCTTCCATCTTAAAATTAATTTAAAAACAAGAAAACAAATACAACAACAGCAGCTGGATCCTATAGCCCTCTAAGCTGCTCCCTAACTCCTTTTCCCCCTTCAGTTACACTTCTGGAAGAGCTGACTCTCTTGTTGCCTCCACTTCCTTCCCTTGCTTCCAGTCCTCCCTCCATTGCCATCTCCATCTCCTGCCCCCTCACTAGGGACAGTGCTTGCAAGGTCCCCAGCAGTCCAAGGGACACTTCTCTCACCTGATGCACTGGTGGTGTTTGAATGATGATCTCTCCTCACTGCAAACGCTCTTTTATTGAGTCAATAATAACACATTCTTAGCCTCTCTTCCACCTTTTATGGCCTCCCCTTGGTGCTCACATCTGAATGATGTCACTATTATATAGCCCAGCGATTTTCAACCTTTTTCATTCATTCCCACCAGACAGCTATTGCTGTGTTGACTATTACTATATTTATGAAAATTTGACAGTCTAAGGGAAAAGAGGTCAGTGTCCATGATGAAACAGTCAGGTAATGCATGTTTTAAACATTCTTGAGGCACGCTGGTTGAAAGTCGCTGATCTAGCCAGTTGCTCAGGCCATCTGTGGATAACCATGAAGTCATCCATGAGCATCTTCTCTTGCTCCCCACATCCTTCAGCCAGTCCTGAACTCTGTATCAAGATTAATTTAGAACCCTACCTTTTCTCAGAGGGTCCTCCTCTGCTGGCACCCTGGTCTCAGGCACTTCCATCTCTCACCTGGGACAATACAGTAGCCCACTTGGTGGTCTCCCTACCTCTACTCTAGCTGCCACACAGCAGACAGAGTGATTCTTTACAAGTAAATCACACTGTGAAACACTCCTCCTCTCAACTCCCTAAGGTTACCTTGCCCATCACCCTTAAACCTCAGGTTACATGTCACCTCCACATAAACCCTCCCAGAACCCCTCCCAATTTGTTCCCTGAACACCTGTCTCTTCCTTCCAAGGGTATTTATTCCGCTGTGTCGTAACTCCTCTGAGTCCCATAGCTTCCTGAGCTTAGAGAGAGCGGGACCTGGGTGGGTCTGTTGAACCCACCCTGAGTACATGGCATCATGTAAATATTCCACTTTTATATATGACTCTGGCTAGGTGGCTCAGTTGGTTGGAAGTTGTCCTGCACACCAAAAGGTTGCAGGTTTGATTCCCAGTCAGGGCACATATCTGGAATGTGGGTTCCATCCTCAGTCCCGCACCTATCAGAGGGAACCAATGGATGTTTCTCTCTCTCTCAAATCAATGAAAATATCCTCAGGTGAGGATAAAACAAAACAAAACAAAACACAACTGTTAATGTACTGTTCTCCCCTCAGTACATTACCCATTTCTAGACACATAATGTAATTAACAGATCATGGAACAAACTGCAAAGGAAAGAAGGTAAAATCCTGACAATTAATTGATTGAAAGAATGGCCCCAAACATTCTAGAGAATCACAGTTTGATGAGCTCTTTTATTTCCTTGTAAGAAGGATGGGTGCGGCAAAAACAAAACTTTACATGAAATTTTGGGGCCCAAAGCTACTAATTTCACGTATGGCTTGTGTGAGTGGCAAATAAGACCTAAGCTTAGGCACCCGTGTACGCCCAGATGCCTTTGCTCCGGGCCCCAGACATAAGTGAAGATCGGTGACTAATCAAATCGGGGCTGCTGTTAACGAAGGCAGAATTTACGGGCAGGGAGTTCTCCCGGAAACGAAAGCGAAAGAGGCCAAGCTAACCTAAACACCCAGAGTCGGGGTGGGACTGCCAGAGCCGGCTGCGGACCTGAGGATGGCTGCGCCCGGTTTCTTCCCGCTGCTCGTCGAGGGGTCCTGGGGTCCCGACCCCCCGAAGAACTTGAGCACCAAGTTGCAGATGTACTTCCAGAGCCAGAAGAAGTCGGGAGGTGGAGAGTGTGAGGTCCGCCAGGAGCCCGGCAACCCGGTCCGCTTCTTGGTGCTCTTCCACCCGCAGGACGGTGAGCGGCGCCTGGGGCGGGTGTGGGCGGGAACCGCCGGGCTGTCCTGGCTGGAGAAACTTGGGTCAGGGGCACGCAGTGGGAGAATCTGCCTGGCTCTAGCAACAGCCGTGGGGAGTTGCAAAATGGGCCAAGGGTGCCCGGAGTGGAGGTCGCTGTGGTTCCCCTGCCCTGCCCTTGCAGGAGCTCAGTGGTACTGCCCAGAGGTGGCGGCAGAACCCTGGAAGGTATAGAATCACTTACCTCATTTTACAAGGGGATGTAGTGTATGAATGGCAGAGTTGCATCAATTGTGTTTTTGTCTTCTGCCTATTAAAGCAGCAGTTCTAGAACTCCCAAGGTTTTTGGGAACACGATTTTAAGGGAAGAGACGGTTTCTAGGAACAGTATGTCCAAATATATTGAATACTTTGGTGAGATAAATTTGGTTGAAAATAAGTGCATTGATTTCTTCTGAGAGACACCATGAAACTCAGACCTTTACAGGGGTGTCCAAACATTTGGTGTCTCTGGGCCACACTGGAAGAAGAAGGGTTGTTTTGGGCCACACATTGCTACATGTAATCACAAAAATACCTCACAATGTTCTAAATAAGTTTACGACCTTGTGTTGGGCCTCATTCACCGCCACCCTGGGCTGCATGAGGCCCATGGTCGGACACCCCTGCTGAAGATCAGTGCAGTGTTCCAGGGAGGACATGTTAGCGTTGGGAAGGAAGAGACACATTTGTGTGCCGTTCTGGATTTGGTGACCTATTCTGTGGGAATGGTCAATGCTCCATTTGAGAGCATTGACCATTCCCATTCCCCCTCCCATTTGAGAGGGAAGGGGAGCGAAAGCCCTTTTCTTTCTGTAAACTTGTAGGCGGGGAAAGAGAGGGGCTAAGCAATGCGAGAAGCCAGGATGGTTTCCCCATGGGTCATGCAGATTCCCCGTGGTTCTGGGGTCAACTGAGACAGGGGCATAGATGCTGCTTAAAATCCCATTGTCTGAGCAAAATAGGGAGAGTTACTGGAGGGGGTTGGTGACAGCTTGTTCTTGACCAACACAGTATCTTTGTTGGTAGTTCGGTACTTTGCCGCCCCCGCCTCGGATTCGGGGTGGCCATCAGACTGGGTTGACCAAGGTTGAGAGTCTTGAGCTTTTGAGGGGGAAATTCCCTCCTCACAGGCAGTTGAGCAGCTGAGTTCTCCTCTCCTCCTGCTTCCTGTTGCTGCTGTTTAAGAAAGGCAGAGGACAAATATCCACCACATATCTGTTTGCTTAAGACCTCCACCAGGTCCTGTAGCAGGAGCCACATGACCACCTGCTCCCAGACTGCACATTCTTTTCCAATGAAATCTCATAAAAAAGGATGTGGACACCCTCTGATCCTGCTTTCCTGTCTCGGGATTTGAGAATCATTGGAGCTGGAGGAGAGGCAAGGAGGCTTACAAGGCCATGAGAGCAATTGGAAAGCTTTATGCAGGGATCCAGAAAGGAAAGATAAAACCCAGAGAGGAAAGGGGTACATAGATAAGTGTAGAGGAAGTGAGGAGGGCAGCGGGGCAGGAGACCCACTTGGCTCAGAACCTTTAAGAGCACAAAGTACAGAGTTTTCCAAGAATGAATTTCACCAAGGAATGCTCAGAAGGGCAACCATATGATGTAAGTGGTTTTCTCAGGGGATGTTACCACTTTGATTCCAACTGTTAACATCAGTGTGGGTCTGGCCCTTAAGGACACTCCTTTCTTCTTTGGCATCCCATTACCCTCCGGAGTGGTTCTCAAATTGGGGCCATAGACCCCCTGCATCAAACTCACCGCAGGTTGCACAGACACAGCCAAGCTCTGTCCCATAGACTCAGGAATCCTGAGTGTGTGCGGGTGAGAGGGAATCAGCACTTTGAACCAGCACCCCAGGTGACTCTGATGTGCTAAAGTCTGAGATCCCAGTTGTCTGTTGTTGACTCTGAATGAACAAAAAGGGAGATGATTATAGAAAACACAAACAGCATAGAAATACAATCAGTGCAAAATATAGTTTTGTGATGATACCATCATTCTGTTCTAGCCTTCAAAGCAGAACTAATTTCAGTCTCCTGCCAGGCTTCTTCCTTCATGTATTCTACCTGTGATCCCCTTCCTCAACCCCCCAGGCTGTTCCAGTGATTCCTTTGTGTACCTCCCGCATGGACACCTCAAAACGTAGTCACTCCAGGGCTTAGATGGGCAAGGTTCTTGGGAAGTGGAAAGTCCCAGTCAGTTTCAGTTTCCTATCAGAAGTGTAGTTTCTCAGCAGCAAGTTGCCAGGAATTTGCTAACAGTGAATGGCCTGACCTAGCAGTCCCAGGGCAGATCTCCTACAGGGACACCCTCCTCTCCACACCAGAAGTGGCCTCAGCAGGTGCAGGCTCACTGTGTAACATGGCTTTAGTCATATAATTCACATAGTAAGAATAAGCCCACCAGCATTTCTCTGTAGAAATTACTCTGGAGCACACAGGAACTGTTTGGAAGCTGTACCTTACGTTTACATAGTTCACTGAATTTCTGAAAAGTTGAGCATAAATTGACTTAGAAGATTTTAAATCCTGTTTCAGATGTGTACTTTTATCATCCTCTCTGGCATAATTTGGCTCATGATTATCGTCAGCCTCTTTGGGGTAAGGAAACCCATCTTCTCTTTAAACAAAAGTAAATGTGGATGGTTTGAGGTTAGTGCAGAAGGGACACAGGTCACCCAGGTAAGCGTGGTTGGACATCAGAGTTTCAGGTCTTTTTTTCTCCCAGGTTCACCTTCTCTTGGTTGGGGAGCACTTACTGATCTTGCTACCACCTGCCCTCTTGAAGTAGTGGTGCCCATACATATTGCCCAGAGAACAGGCTGGCACATTTAAATGCCTGGATGGGACTCTACCAAAGTCTAGGGAATAATAAAGTGAATGCATCACAGAGGTCCACAACTGAGAAAACTTAGCTTCCTTTCTGGCTTCAAGGGTCTTCTCCAGGCCTCACTCAAGCTTAGGGCAGCCCCTAAGGAGTTCGGGGAAAGACTCCCAGGAAGAGTGAATTAGAGTCTGGCATTTCTTCTCATTTTGTTTCTGGGGGTGTTTCGTCCAGTTGGCATCCAGTTAAGACCTCATTTCTCCAGCCTCTTCACGGATGTTGAGGTGGGAAAGCTATTCAAGCCCTTCTTTTTGAAAGATTCCTACCTGTATCCTTGGCTTCAGCAGGCCAACTGTATCAGAAAAACAATGTAGTGACCCAGCAGTCCCAGCAGAGCCACATCTGTGAGCAGGTTTCACAGGTTCTCCTTCACCCCGACATCTTTGGCTGTCTGTGCCAAGCACACCTCCTCGTCCACACTCACTTCCTGTTCTTCACAGTCTCGGGTGTAGGGGCTTTCGCTTTCTCTCTGGCTGCTCTTTCTTATAATGAAAACTTACATTTGCATAGCTCTTGTGGATGTCAAAAAATTCTTTCACTGACCCTCGTTTGAGCGAGGAAACAGATTTAAGGGAAGTTAAGATATCTTCTCAATGTCACTCATTGAGTTACTGGCAGAATTGGAATTTAAATCCAGATTTTCTGAACGCTTGTCTATTGTCCCTTTTTTTTTACTACCATTCAGCTGCCTGATGTGCTATTAATTTTTTAAATCTCTTCATCCTTTCCTTTCTTCTCCTTTTACTATCAGATGTGAGGCTCTTACCTTCACAAGTTAAAGAATTGATTGAAATAGCTTATTATCTAGTCTCCTGGCCACTCTGCTTTTGGTGACCCGAGTCATCTTCCTGAAACATGGCTTTTGTCATGCTGTGCCCCAGTACCCAGTCTTCTGATCATTTCCCTTTACTGTACAGTAAACATTGCCCCCTTTCTGAGTGCCTGCTGAGCTCCAGGTACTATACTAAATTCTTTATAATGTTTCTTCAATTTAATCCTTGTAACACCCATGTGAGACCATCTTTATTACTGGTAATTACTTGTTAATATATAAGAACACAGAGGCTTTGGAAGATGCTTAAGGTTAAAAAATAAGTTTAAAGGTAGAATTGAAATCCATGTCTGCTTGCTAAACTTCTCCTTTTTTCACTGCACAAGGCCTCCCTTGACTGATGATGGCAAAGCCTGTGGAAATTATGAAATAATTTTGTGAATAAAGGTTGATTGACAGTTAACTTTGCCTTCTTCCTCCTCCTCCTCTCCTTCTGCTCCTTCTCCTCCTCCTCATCCACCTCTTTTTCTTCTTTTCTAATATTTCAGTTCGGCAGAAAGTTCTGGAGAGAGAGAACCATGAGTTAGTATGGCCAGGGAAAGGAACATTTAAGTTAACTGTCCAGCTGCCCCCTGCCCCAGATGAAGTCCATGGTATTTCTGAAGAGGAAATTCCAACAAAGGTAAGTAAAGGAGTGAGTAAAAGGGAAGAAGGGTATTCTTCCAAGGTGTGTGGGATGGGAAGCACAATGAGGAAAACCTAGTGGAATAAAAAGTATAAATTAAACTGTAGTGAGAAATGCAGCTTACAGATGTGGTGGGATAGGTATGGAATAATGAAGGAGGGATATATTTTTGTTCAATTTTAGACACTTTGGAAAAGTTGAGATTTGGGGGTTATAATAAGGGTGGTATGAGATGTAAAGTGTTGGGTGTGTTTGTCCTGGGTGCTCTTAACCTGGAACTTACTATATTTATTTTTAAATTGTTCTGAGGGGATAGTGGTCCATCTGCCTGTACTAAGTATTTCCTACGTGGTATAGCAATAGTATCTATCTCATGGGATTGTTGTGAGGATTAGATGAGACAGACTCTGTAAACAAATGGCACAGCACTTATTCATAGGAAACACTCAATAAATGTTAAGTGGAGAAAAGATTTAGGTCTTACCCCACTCCTTCGACACTTGGTGTCCACTGGGTTTCTGTTATTTGTGACTCATTTTACCAATGATTTTTGTGCTGAGCAAGTGGATATGCTACTACACTGGGGGTGCGTTCAAAAGCACCACTGACAGAGCTTTTTATTATCATTTCTATTGACCCTATAGCTCTAGGCCAGCCTCCAGCACCTTTTCTTTTTTTTCTTTTTAAAGAGTTTATTTATTTTATTTTTAAAGAGGGGGAAGGGAGGGAGAAAAAGAAGGAGAGAAACATCAGTGTATGGTTGTCTCTTGAGTGCCCCCTACTGGGGACCTGGCCCACAACCCAGTCATGTGCCCTGACTGGGAATGGAACCAGCTACCCTTCAGTTCACAAGCTAGCACTCAATCCACTGAGCCACACCAGCCAGGGCCAGCACATTTTCTTAATGTAAAGAAACTATCAGTAGCCCTGGCCAGGTGGTACAGTTAGTTGGAGTGTCTGATTTTAAGGTTACAAAAGAGGTCAAGATGTATTTATCTGCCATGGTTTGATCCCCGATGGGGGCATGTACAGGAGATAACTAATTGATGTTTCTCTCTCACATCGATGTTCTCTCTCTCCCTTCCTCTTTCCCTAAAATCAATAAACACATCCTCAGGTGAGGATTTAAAAAATAAATTATTAGTAATTTATTAATTCTACTTTATTGTTTGAATTTCAGGAATTCAAGACCAAAGAACATGCCAAAGAACCAGGTAAGGTCTCCGTTGAGATGACTGGCCTTTGCAAGGCATTTCGCTTTTATTAAAGATGGCAGAGGTAGATACCATCCTTGTCTTCTTTACCTCATAAGGCAGGGTTTTCTCAGCTTGGAGGTGCCTGGGGCTGAATCATCTTCATACTCTTAGCCAGCTGTGCAGAGGGTGAACACTGGGGGAGCCACTTAAGCTCTGAGGGCTCAGGTCAGAAGGATGGGAACAACTCTCTCTGTGCTGACTGGGAGACATGGGCAAAAGGTGCCTGGAAGGTGGTGATAAGCTGACCTTCAGAGGCCACTTGTGCCCAAGCTGCCATCGAGAAGCAAGGACATGATGTATCAGTGGGTGCTGTATGTGGCTAAGTCAGTTTCTGAGCACTGGGTGTGGAAAGTGCTGTCCTCTGGAGCCACAACAGGAAGGTGTGGGTCCTCTGTGGATGAAATCTTCAGAGTGGGGTGCTCAGGATGTGGGCACAGCCCTCCAGACCAGCAGTGGCTCTCCTCGTCCCATCTGCTGTAAGAAAAAGCCTGAAACCTAGTGGCTGTTGTGGATTCTGTTGCTTAACTAGTGCCTGGCATTTACTAAAGAAGTGACTAGTTTTCCTGGCTTAGCATGCTGTATAAAGGGGAGGAAATGATGAAACGTGTTGAGTGGCTGATCAAGAGAGAGAAAGTGATACACATATCCAGATCTTAGGGAAAAAAATTGCAAAAAAGGTCTAAATATTTTTCTCTAAAGTTGAAATTGTCTTGAGATTATGTTTAGATTTTAAAATGGCACTAGGATAAGAGCTGTCTTTACTTGGTTAAATGACTTGATAGGGATGTATAGGTTGTTTTTACCTAACATGGATATACTATTAAACTATAGAATCTAGTATGCATGGTTTCCTTAAGAAAATCATGATTCTTTGAGATAAGAATTTTAAAAACTCCTTACCTGAGGCTATGTTTATTGGTTTTAGAGAGAGAAGAAGCGGGGGGGGGAGAGAAAGAAACATCGATGTGAGAGAAACATTCATTGGTTGCCTCCTGTACCCATCCCGACTGGGATCAAACTTGCAACCCCAGTATGTGCCCTGGCCGGGAATCAGTCCTGCAGACTTTTGGTGTACAGGACAATGCTACAACCAACCGAGCCATGGGCCAGGGCTGAGCCAGGATATATATATATATAGGTCTTTTTAGAGTAATTCCTGTTTTCCATTTTTCAGATGTCAGACTGGCTCACCCAACTCCCATTGTTCATTGTGACCCCCTAAATCCTTATCTGTTTCTTGGAAAGTAACTTATATGCTATACCCTCAAGTTTGATTTAGACCAGGAAGTGATTTTATATTTGTACTTTTGTATCTGTGCCGTTTCCCACATTGAGAGTTTAATCAAGCCTGGGTTTCTTACGGTTTCATAGATTTTACCCCAACTCTGTCTTTACTGATTTGTTAGCACTGCTTCAGACTCACTTAAGATCCCAGGTGTGTGTATTCTCAGGGAAAGTCATCCAGCCCCACTCCACCAATGGACTTTTCATTGTCCTGGAAATCTTAAACCCATTTATTAACCTGTTTTTTCTTGACCTAGACTCTAACCAGCCAAAATATTGGATGGTCTTCAACAAGATACTTAAGTTGGCCCCTTTAAGAGATGGCAGTGGAGGTCTTTGTTGAATGGTTGCTGTACACTGAGCCCTGACAATCGCTCTAAGGCTGGAACTCTTGAAATTAATTGGAATGGTGTAGACAGTTTTCAGAACTGAGCAAAATGAGGATGGAGGGTGGTTACCGAATAGGTCCCATATCTCAGGGATGAGGAGAGCAGAGGACACTGCATCATGGATGCACTAGGCATGCCTGAAACCCCAAGCTGCAAGTTAAAGATTGACAGGCAGAGCCCTGACTAGTGTAGCTCAGTGGATTGAGCATGGGCTGTGAACCAAAGTGTTGCCAGTTCGATTCCTAGCCAGGGCACATGCCTGGGTTGCAGGCCAGGCTCATGAGAGGCAACCACACATTGATGTTTCTCTCTCTCTTTCTCCCTCCCTTCCCCCCTCTCTAAAAATAAATAAATAAAATCTTAAAATAAAAGATCG